>NW_026701315.1:0-53836 GCF_030435755.1 Ochotona princeps | reverse complement strand
TGTTTGGCTCACTAACTTCACACACCATCAGGCTTCCAAGCAGCTCTCAAGGAAACTCAGTTTTCACACTCTATGCTTAGTGCCCTTTGAGTGCATTATCTAGGAATGAACCTGGTAGAGCATCCCACACAAACGAATGCTCCACATGCGGGTTTCACATGCCACCAACTCCACATTCACAGGCAACTTCAGCGCCACAGCCGTTTTCAGATAGCACTCAATGCAAAGGCTCTAAACGCAAATATTGGTGTGAGAGCTAATTCAATCAAGGAAACACTGCATGTTGGTGAAGGGCATATTGAAGAAGGATCAGCCGAGTGGTTCTTGTGGGAGAACAACTCCATTTGGATCACTAACTTCACACACCATCAGGCTTCCAAGCAGCTCTCAAGGAAACTCAGTTTTCACACTCTATGCTTAGTGCCCTTTGAGTGCCTATTAAATGAAATGAAGCTTGGTGAGCATCCTACACAAACGAATGCTCCACATGCGGGTTTCACATGCCACCAACTCCACATTCACAGGCAACTTCAGCGCCAAAGCCGTTTTCAGATAGCCTTCAATGCAAAGGCTCTAGACGCAAATATTGGTGTGGGAGCTAATTCAATCAAGGAAACACTGCATGTTGGTGAAGGGGCATATTGAAGAAGGATCAGCCGAGTGGTTCTTGTGGGAGAACAACTCCATTTGGCTCACTAACTTCACACACCATCAGGCTTCCAAGCAGCTCTCAAGGAAACTCAGTTTTCACACTCTATGCTTAGTGCCCTTTGAGTGCATTATCTAGGAATGAAACTTGTGGAGCATCCCACACAAACGAATGCTCCACATATGGGTTTCACATGCCACCAACTCCACATTCACAGGGAACTTCAGCACCACAGCCGTTTTCAGATAGCCCTCAATGCAAAGGCTCTAGACGCAAATATTGGTGTGAGAGCTAATTCAATCAAGGAAACACTGCATGTTGGTGAAGGGCATATTGAAGAAGGATCAGCCGAGTGGTTCTTGTGGGAGAACAACTCCATTTGGATCACTAACTTCACACACCATCAGGCTTCCAAGCAGCTCTCAAGGAAACTCAGTTTTCACACTCTATGCTTAGTGCCCTTGAGTGCATTATCTAGGAATGAACCTGGTAGAGCATCCCACACAAACGAATGCTCCACATGCGGGTTTCACATGCCACCAACTCCACATTCACAGGCAACTTCAGCGCCAAAGGCCTTTGCAGATAGTCCTCAATGCAAAGGCCTCTAGACGCAAATATTGGTGTGAGAGCTAATTCAATCAAGGAAACACTGCATGTTGGTGAAGGGCATATTGAAGAAGGATCAGCCGAGTGGTTCTTGTGGGAGAACAACTCCATTTGGCTCACTAACTTCACACACCCATCAGGCTTCCAAGCAGCTCTCAAGGAAACTCAGTTTTCACACTCTATGCTTAGTGCCCTTTGAGTGCCTAGCACTGAAATGAAGCTTGGTGAGCATCCCACACAAACGAATGCTCCACATGCGGGTTTCACATGCCACCAACTCCACATTCACAGGCAACTTCAGCGCCACAGACGTTTTCAGATAGCCCTCTATGCAAAGGCTCTAGACTCAAATATTGGTGTGGGAGCTAATTCAATCAAGGAAACACTGCATGTTGGTGAAGGGCATATTGAAGAAGGATCAGACTTGTGGTTCTTGTGGGAGAACAACTCTATTTGGATCACTATCTTCACACACCATCAGGCTTCCAAGCAGCTCTCAAGGAAACTCAGTTTTCACACTCTATGCTTAGTGCCCTTTGAGTGCCTATTAAATGAAATGACGCTTGGTGAGCATCCTACACAAACGAATGCTCCACATGCGGGTTTCACATGCCACCAACTCCACATTCACAGGCAACTTCAGCGCCACAGCCGTTTTCAGATAGCCCTCAATGCAAAGGCTCTAGACGCAAATATTGTTGTGAGAGCTAATTCAATCAAGGAAACACTGCATGTTGGTGAAGGGCATATTGAAGAAGGATCAGCCGAGTGGTTCTTGTGGGAGAACAACTCCGTTTGGCTCACTAACTTCACACACCATCAGGCTTCCAAGCAGCTCTCAAGGAAACTCAGTTTTCACACTCTATGCTTAGTGCCCTTTGAGTGCATTATCTAGGAATGAACCTGGTAGAGCATCCCACACAAACGACTGCTCCACATGCGGGTTTCACATGCCAGCAACTCCACATTCACAGGCAACTTCAGCGCCACAGCCGTTTTCAGATAGCAACTCAATGCAAAGGCTCTAAACGCAAATATTGGTGTGAGAGCTAATTCAATCAAGGAAACACTGCATGTTGGTGAAGGGCATATTGAAGAAGGATCAGCCGAGTGGTTCTTGTGGGAGAACAACTCCATTTGGCTCACTAACTTCACACACCATCAGGCTTCCAAGCAGCTCTCACGGAAACTCAGTTTTCACACTCTATGCTTAGTGCCCTTTGAGTGCATTATCTAGGAATGAAACTGGTAGAGCATCCCACACAAACGAATGCTCCACATATGGGTTTCACATGCCACCAACTCCACATTCACAGACAACTTCAGCACCACAGCCGTTTTCAGATAGCCCTCAATGCAAAGGCTCTAGACGCAAATATTGGTGTGAGAGCTAATTCAATCAAGGAAACACTGCATGTTGGTGAAGGGCATATTGAAGAAGGATCAGCCGAGTGGTTCTTGTGGGAGAACAACTCCATTTGGATCACTAACTTCACACACCATCAGGCTTCCAAGCAGCTCTCAAGGAAACTCTGTTTTCACACTCTATGCTTAGTGCCCTTTGAGTGCATTATCTAGGAATGAACCTGGTAGAGCATCCCCACTCAAACGAATGCTCCACATGCGGGTTCACATGCCAGCAACTCCACAT
This sequence comes from Ochotona princeps, assembly GCF_030435755.1. Classification (NCBI taxonomy): domain Eukaryota; kingdom Metazoa; phylum Chordata; class Mammalia; order Lagomorpha; family Ochotonidae; genus Ochotona; species Ochotona princeps. The sequence continues at coordinate 50,927 of NW_026701315.1, read as the reverse complement.
TCACAGGCAACTTCAGCGCCACAGACGTTTTCAGATAGCCCTCTATGCAAAGGCTCTAGACGCAAATATTGGTGTGGGAGCTAATTCAATCAAGGAAACACTGCATGTTGGTGAAGGGCATATTGAAGAAGGATCAGCCGAGTGGTTCTTGTGGGAGAACAACTCCATTTGGCTCACTAACTTCACACACCATCAGGCTTCCAAGCAGCTCTCAAGGAAACTCAGTTTTCACACTCTATGCTTAGTGCCCTTTGAGTGCCTAGCACTGAAATGAAGCTTGGTGAGCATCCCACACAAACGAATGCTCCACATACGGGTTTCACATGCCACCAACTCCACATTCACAGGCAACTTCAACGCCACAGACGTTTTCAGATAGCCCTCAATTCAAAGGCTCTAGTCGCAAATATTGGTGTGAGAGCTAATTAAATCAAGGAAACACTGCATGTTGGTGAAGGGCATATTGAAGAAGGATCAGACTTGTGGTTCTTGTGGGAGAACAACTCTATTTGGATCACTATCTTCACACACCATCAGGCTTCCAAGCAGCTCTCAAGGAAACTCAGTTTTCACACTCTATGCTTAGTGCCCTTTGAGTGCCTCTTAAATGAAATGAAGCTTGGTGAGCATCCTACACAAACGAATGCTCCACATGCGGGTTTCACATGCCACCAACTCCACATTCACAGGCAACTTCAGCGCCAAAGCCCTTTGCAGATAGTCCTCAATGCAAAGGCTCTAGAAGCAAATATTAGTGTGGGAGCTAATTCAATCAAGGAAACACTGCATGTTGGTGAAGGGCATATTGAAGAAGGATCAGCCGAGTGGTTCTTGTGGAGAACAACTCCATTTGGCTCACTAACTTCACACACCATCAGGCTTCCAAGCAGCTCTCAAGGAACTCAGCTTTCACACTCTATGCTTAGTGCCCTTTGAATGCATTATCTAGGAATGAACCTGGTGGAGCATCCCACACAAACGAATGCTCCACATACGGGTTTCACATGCCACCAACTCCACATTCACAGGCAACTTCAGCACCACAGCCGTTTTCAGATAGCCCTCAATGCAAAGGCTCTAGAAGCAAATATTGGTGTGAGAGCTAATTCAATCAAGGAAACACTGCATGTTGGTGAAGGGCATATTGAAGAAGGATCAGCCGAGTGGTTCTTGTGGGAGAACAACTCCATTTGGATCACTAACTTCACACACCATCAGCTTCCAAGCAGCTCTCAAGGAAACTCAGTTTTCACACTCTATGCTTAGTGCCCTTTGAGTGCATTATCTAGGAATGAACCTGGTAGAGCATCCCACACAAACGACTGCTCCACATGCGGGTTTCACATGCCACCAACTCCACATTCACAGGCAACTTCAGCGCCACAGCCGTTTTCAGATAGCCCTCAATGCAAAGGCTCTAGACGCAAATATTGGTGTGAGAGCTAATTCAATCAAGGAAACACTGCATGTTGGTGAAGGGCATATTGAAGAAGGATCAGCCGAGTGGTTCTTGTGGGAGAACAACTCCATTTGGCTCACTAACTTCACACACCATCAGGCTTCCAAGCAGCTCTCAAGGAAACTCAGTTTTCACACTCTATGCTTAGTGCCCTTTGAGTGCCTATTAAATGAAATGAAGCTTGGTGAGCATCCTACAAAAACGAATGCTCCACATGCGGGTTTCACATGCCACCAACTCCACATTCTCAGGAAACTTCAGCGCCACAGCCATTTTCAGATAGCCCTTCAATGCAAAGGCTCTAGACGCAAATATTTGTGTGGGAGCTAATTCAATCAAGGAAACACTGCATGTTGTGAAGGGCATATTGAAGAAGGATCAGCCGAGTGGTTCTTGTGGGAGAACAACTCCATTTGGCTCACTAACTTCACACACCATCAGGCTTTCCAAGCAGCTCTCAAGGAAACTCTGTTTTCACACTCTATGCTTAGTGCCCTTTGAGTGCATTATCTAGGAATGAACCTGGTAGAGCATCCCACACAAACGAATGCTCCACATGCGGGTTTCACATGCCACCAACTCCACATTCACAGGCAACTTCAGCGCCAAAGCCCTTTGCAGATAGTCCTCAATGCAAAGGCCTCTAGACGCAAATATTGGTGTGAGAGCTAATTCAATCAAGGAAACACTGCATGTTGGTGAAGGGCATATTGAAGAAGGATCAGCCGAGTGGTTCTTGTGGGAGAACAACTCCATTTGGCTCACTAACTTCACACACACCATCAGGCTTCCAAGCAGCTCTCAAGGAAACTCTGTTTTCACACTCTATGCTTAGTGCCCTTTGAGTGCCTAGCACTGAAATGAAGCTTGGTGAGCATCCCACACAAACGAATGCTCCACATGCGGGTTTCACATGCCACCAACTCCACATTCACAGGCAACTTCAGCGCCACAGCCGTTTTCAGATAGCCCTCAATGCAAAGGCTCTAGACGCAAATATTGGTGTGAGAGCTAATTCAATCAAGGAAACACTGCATGTTGGTGAAGGGCATATTGAAGAAGGATCAGCCGAGTGGTTCTTGTGGGAGAACAACTCCATTTGGCTCACTAACTTCACACACCATCAGGCTTCCAAGCAGCTCTCAAGGAAACTCTGTTTTCACACTCTATGCTTAGTGCCCTTTGAGTGCATTATCTAGGAATGAACCTGGTAGAGCATCCCACACAAACGAATGCTCCACATGCGGGTTTCACATGCCAGCAACTCCACATTCACAGGCAACTTCAGCGCCACAGACGTTTTCAGATAGCCCTCTATGCAAAGGCTCTAGACGCAAATATTGGTGTGGGAGCTAATTCAATCAAGGAAACACTGCATGTTGGTGAAGGGCATATTGAAGAAGGATCAGCCGAGTGGTTCTTGTGGGAGAACAACTCCATTTGGCTCACTAACTTCACACACCATCAGGCTTCCAAGCAGCTCTCAAGGAAACTCAGTTTTCACACTCTATGCTTAGTGCCCTTTGAGTGCCTAGCACTGAAATGAAGCTTGGTGAGCATCCCACACAAACGAATGCTCCACATACGGGTTTCACATGCCACCAACTCCACATTCACAGGCAACTTCAACGCCACAGACGTTTCAGATAGCCCTCAATTCAAAGGCTCTAGACGCAAATATTGGTGTGAGAGCTAATTAAATCAAGGAAACACTGCATGTTGGTGAAGGGCATATTGAAGAAGGATCAGACTTGTGGTTCTTGTGGGAGAACAACTCTATTTGGATCACTATCTTCACACACCATCAGGCTTCCAAGCAGCTCTCAAGGAAACTCAGTTTTCACACTCTATGCTTAGTGCCCTTTGAGTGCCTATTAAATGAAATGAAGCTTGGTGAGCATCCTACACAAACGAATGCTCCACATGCGGGTTTCACATGCCACCAACTCCACATTCACAGGCAACTTCAGCGCCAAAGCCCTTTGCAGATAGTCCTCAATGCAAAGGCTCTAGAAGCAAATATTAGCGTGGGAGCTAATTCAATCAAGGAAACACTGCATGTTGGTGAAGGGCATATTGAAGAAGGATCAGCCGAGTGGTTCTTGTGGGAGAACAACTCCGTTTGGCTCACTAACTTCACACACCATCAGGCTTCAAGCAGCTCTCAAGGAAACTCAGTTTTCACACTCTATGCTTAGTGCCCTTTGAGTGCATTATCTAGGAATGAACCTGGTAGAGCATCCCACACAAACGACTGCTCCACATGCGGGTTTCACATGCCACCAACTCCACATTCACAGGCAACTTCAGCGCCACAGCCGTTTTCAGATAGCACTCAATGCAAAGGCTCTAAACGCAAATATTGGTGTGAGAGCTAATTCAATCAAGGAAACACTGCATGTTGGTGAAGGGCATATTGAAGAAGGATCAGCCGAGTGGTTCTTGTGGGAGAACAACTCCATTTGGCTCACTAACTTCACACACCATCAGGCTTCCAAGCAGCTCTCAAGGAAACTCAGTTTTCACACTCTATGCTTAGTGCCCTTTGAGTGCCTATTAAATGAAATGAAGCTTGGTGAGCATCCTACACAAACGAATGCTCCACATGCGGGTTTCACATGCCACCAACTCCACATTCACAGGCAACTTCAGCGCCACAGCCGTTTTCAGATAGCCTTCAATGCAAAGGCTCTAGACGCAAATATTTGTGTGGGGAGCTAATTCAATCAAGGAAACACTGCATGTTGGTGAAGGGGCATATTGAAGAAGGATCAGCCGAGTGGTTCTTGTGGGGAGAACAACTCCATTTGGCTCACTAACTTCACACCACCATCAGGCTTCCAAGCAGCTCTCAAGGAAACTCTGTTTTCACACTCTATGCTTAGTGCCCTTTGAGTGCATTATCTAGGAATGAACCTGGTAGAGCATCCACACAAACGAATGCTCCACATGCGGGTTTCACATGCCACCAACTCCACATTCACAGGCAACTTCAGCGCCACAGCCGTTTTCAGATAGTCCTCAATGCAAAGGCTCTAGACGCAAATATTGGTGTGAGAGCTAATTCAATCAAGGAAACACTGCATGTTGGTGAAGGGCATATTGAAGAAGGATCAGCCGAGTGGTTCTTGTGGGAGAACAACTCCATTTGGCTCACTAACTTCACACACCCATCAGGCTTCCAAGCAGCTCTCAAGGAAACTCAGTTTTCACACTCTATGCTTAGTGCCCTTTGAGTGCTAGCACTGAAATGAAGCTTGGTGAGCATCCCACACAAACGAATGCTCCACATGCGGGTTTCACATGCCACCAACTCCACATTCACAGGCAACTTCAGCGCCACAGCCGTTTTCAGATAGCCCTCAATGCAAAGGCTCTAGACGCAAATATTGGTGTGAGAGCTAATTCAATCAAGGAAACACTGCATGTTGGTGAAGGGCATATTGAAGAAGGATCAGCCGAGTGGTTCTTGTGGAGAACAACTCCATTTGGCTCACTAACTTCACACACCATCAGGCTTCCAAGCAAGCTCTCAAGGAAACTCTGTTTTCACACTCTATGCTTAGTGCCCTTTGAGTGCATTATCTAGGAATGAACCTGGTGGAGCATCCCACACAAACGAATGCTCCACATACGGGTTTCACATGCCACCAACTCCACATTCACAGGCAACTTCAGCACCACAGACGTTTTCAGATAGCCCTCAATGCAAAGGCTCTAGAAGCAAATATTGGTGTGAGAGCTAATTCAATCAAGGAAACACTGCATGTTGGTGAAGGGCATATTGAAGAAGTGGCTCACTAACTTCACACACCATCAGGCTTCCAAGCAGCTCTCAAGGAAACTCAGTTTTCACACTCTATGCTTAGTGCCCTTTGAGTGCATTATCTAGGAATGAACCTGGTAGAGCATCCCACACAAACGAATGCTCCACATGCGGGTTTCACATGCCAGCAACTCCACATTCACAGGCAACTTCAGCGCCACAGCCGTTTTCAGATAGCCCTCAATGCAAAGGCTCTAGACGCAAATATTGGTGTGAGAGCTAATTCAATCAAGGAAACACTGCATGTTGGTGAAGGGCATATTGAAGAAGGATCAGCCGAGTGGTTCTTGTGGGAGAACAACTCCATTTGGCTCACTAACTTCACACACCATCAGGCTTCCAAGCAGCTCTCAAGGAAACTCTGTTTTCACACTCTATGCTTAGTGCCCTTTGATTGCCTAGCACTGAAAAGAAGCTTGGTGAGCACCCCACACAAACGAATGCTCCACATGCGGGTTTCACATGCCACCAACTCCACATTCACAGGCAACTTCAGCGCCACAGCCGTTTTCAGATAGCCCTCAATGCAAAGGCTCTAGACGCAAATATTGGTGTGAGAGCTAATTCAATCAAGGAAACACTGCATGTTGGTGAAGGGCATATTGAAGAAGGATCAGCCGAGTGGTTCTTGTGGGAGAACAACTCCATTTGGCTCACTAACTTCACACACCATCAGGCTTCTAAGCAGCTCTCAAGGAAACTCAGTTTTCACCCTCTATGCTTAGTGCCCTTTGAGTGCATTATCTGGGAATGAACCTGGTGGAGCATCCCACACAAACGAATGCTCCACATACGGGTTTCACATGCCACCAACTCCACATTCACAGGCAACTTCAGCGCCACAGCCGTTTTCAGATAGCCCTCAATGCAAAGGCTCTAGACGCAAATATTGGTGTGAGAGCTAATTCAATCAAGGAAACACTGCATGTTGGTGAAGGGCATATTGAAGAAGGATCAGCTGAGTGGTTCTTGGGGAGAACAACTCCATTTGGCTCACTAACTTCACACACCATCAGGCTTCCAAGCAGCTCTCAAGGAAACTCAGTTTTCACACTCTATGCTTAGTGCCCTTTGCGTGCATTATCTGGGAATGAACCTGGTGGAGCATCCCACACAAACGAATGCTCCACATACGGGTTTCACATGCCACCAACTCCACATTCACAGGCAACTTCAGCGCCACAGCCGTTTTCAGATAGCCCTCAATGCAAAGGCTCTAGACGCAAATATTGGTGTGAGAGCTAATTCAATCAAGGAAACACTGCATGTTGGTGAAGGGCATATTGAAGAAGGATCAGCTGAGTGGTTCTTGTGGGAGAACAACTCCATTTGGCTCACTAACTTCACACACCATCAGGCTTCCAAGCAGCTCTCAAGGAAACTCAGTTTTCACACTCTATGCTTAGTGCCCTTTGAGTGCCTAGGACTGAAATGAAGCTTGGTGAGCATCCCACACAAACGAATGCTCCACATGCGGGTTTCACATGCCACCAACTCCACATTCACAGGCAACTTCAGCGCCACAGCCGTTTTCAGATAGCCCTCAATGCAAAGGCTCTAGACGCAAATATTGGTGTGAGAGCTAATTCAATCAAGGAAACACTGCATGTTGGTGAAGGGCATATTGAAGAAGGATCAGCTGAGTGGTTCTTGTGCGAGAACAACTCCATTTGGCTCACTAACTTCACACACCATCAGGCTTCCAAGCAGCTCTCAAGGAAACTCAGTTTTCACCCTCTATGCTTAGTGCCCTTTGAGTGTATTATCTGGGAATGATCCTGGTGGAGCATCCCACACAAACGAATGCTCCACATGCGGGTTTCACATGCCACCAACTCCACATTCACAGGCAACTTCAGCGCCACAGCCGTTTTCAGATAGCCCTCAATGCAAAGGCTCTAGACGCAAATATTGGTGTGAGAGCTAATTCAATCAAGGAAACACTGCATGTTGGTGAAGGGCATATTGAAGAAGGATCAGCCGAGTGGTTCTTGTGGGAGAACAACTCCGTTTGGCTCACTAACTTCACACACCATCAGGCTTCCAAGCAGCTCTCAAGGAAACTCAGTTTTCACACTCTATGCTTAGTGCCCTTTGAGTGCATTATCTAGGAATGAACCTGGTAGAGCATCCCACACAAACGAATGCTCCACATGCGGGTTTCACATGCCACCAACTCCACATTCACAGGCAACTTCAGCGCCACAGCCGTTTTCAGATAGCCCTCAATGCAAAGGCTCTAAACGCAAATATTGGTGTGAGAGCTAATTCAATCAAGGAAACACTGCATGTTGGTGAAGGGCATATTGAAGAAGAATCAGCCGAGTGGTTCTTGTGGGAGAACAACTCCATTTGGCTCACTAACTTCACACACCATCAGGCTTCCAAGCAGCTCTCAAGGAAACTCAGTTTTCACACTCTATGCTTAGTGCCCTTTGAGTGCCTATTAAATGAAATGAAGCTTGGTGAGCATCCTACACAAACGAATGCTCCACATGCGGGTTTCACATGCCACCAACTCCACATTCACAGGCAACTTCAGCGCCACAGGAATTTTCAGATAGCCTTCAATGCAAAGGCTCTAGACGCAAATATTGGTGTGGGAGCTAATTCAATCAAGGAAACACTGCATGTTGGTGAAGGGCATATTGAAGAAGGATCAGCCGAGTGGTTCTTGTGGGAGAACAACTCCATTTGGCTCACTAACTTCACACACCATCAGGCTTCCAAGCAGCTCTCAAGGAAACTCAGTTTTCACACTCTATGCTTAGTGCCCTTTGAGTGCATTATCTAGGAATGAACCTGGTAGAGCATCCCACACAAACGAATGCTCCACATGCGGGTTTCACATGCCACCAACTCCACATTCACAGGCAACTTCAGCGCCACAGCCGTTTTCAGATAGCCCTCAATGCAAAGGCTCTAGACGCAAATATTGGTGTGAGAGCTAATTCAATCAAGGAAACACTGCATGTTGGTGAAGGGCATATTGAAGAAGGATCAGCCGAGTGGTTCTTGTGGGAGAACAACTCCATTTGGCTCACTAACTTCACACACCATCAGGCTTCCAAGCAGCTTTCAAGGAAACTCTGTTTTCACACTCTATGCTTAGTGCCCTTTGAGTGCCTAGCACTGAAATGAAGCTTGGTGAGCATCCTACAAAAACGAATGCTCCACATGCGGGTTTCCCATGCCACCAACTACACATTCACAGGCAACTTCAGCGCCACAGCCGTTTTCAGATAGCCCTCAATGCAAAGGCTCTAGACGCAAATATTGGTGTGAGAGCTAATTCAATCAAGGAAACACTGCATGTTGGTGAAGGGCATATTGAAGAAGGATCAGCCGAGTGGTTCTTGTGGGAGAACAACTCCATTTGGCTCACTAACTTCACACACCATCAGGCTTCCAAGCAGCTCTCAAGGAAACTCAGTTTTCACACTCTATGCTTAGTGCCCTTTGAGTGCATTATCTAGGAATGAACCTGGTGGAGCATCCCACACAAATGAATGCTCCACATACGGGTTTCACATGCCACCAACTCCACATTCACAGGCAACTTCAGCACCACAGCCGTTTTCAGATAGTCCTCAATGCAAAGGCTCTAGAAGCAAATATTGGTGTGAGAGCTAATTCAATCAAGGAAACACTGCATGTTGGTGAAGGGCATATTGAAGAAGGATCAGCCGAGTGGTTCTTGTGGGAGAACAACTCCATTTGGCTCACTAACTTCACACACCATCAGGCTTCCAAGCAGCTCTCAAGGAAACTCAGTTTTCACACTCTATGCTTAGTGCCCTTTGAGTGCATTATCTAGGAATGAACCTGGTAGAGCATCCCACACAAACGAATGCTCCACATGCGGGTTTCACATGCCACCAACTCCACATTCACAGGCAACTTCAGCGCCACAGCCGTTTTCAGATAGCCCTCAATGCAAAGGCTCTAGACGCAAATATTGGTGTGAGAGCTAATTCAATCAAGGAAACACTGCATGTTGGTGAAGGGCATATTGAAGAAGGATCAGACTTGTGGTTCTTGTGGGAGAACAACTCCATTTGGCTCACTAACTTCACACACCATCAGGCTTCCAAGCAGCTCTCAAGGAAACTCAGTTTTCACACTCTATGCTTAGTGCCCATTAAGTGCCTAGCACTGAAATGAAGCTTGGTGAGCATCCCACACAAACGAATGCTCCACATGCGGGTTTCACATGCCACCAACTCCACATTCACAGGCAACTTCAACGCCACAGCCGTTTTCAGATAGCCCTCAATGCAAAGGCTCTAGACGCAAATATTGGTGTGAGAGCTAATTCAATCAAGGAAACACTGCATGTTGGTGAAGGGCATATTGAAGAAGGATCAGCCAAGTGGTTCTTGTGGGAGAACAACTCCATTTGGCTCACTAACTTCACACACCATCAGGCTTCCACGCAGCTCTCAAGGAAACTCAGTTTTCACACTCTATGCTTAGTGCCCTTTGAGTGCATTATCTAGGAATGAACCTGGTGGAGCATCCCACACAAACGAATGCTCCACATATGGGTTTCACATGCCACCAACTCCACATTCACAGGCAACTTCAGCACCACAGCCGTTTTCAGATAGCCCTCAATGCAAAGGCTCTAGACGCAAATATTGGTGTGAGAGCTAATTCAATCAAGGAAACACTGCATGTTGGTGAAGGGCATATTGAAGAAGGATCAGCCGAGTGGTTCTTGTGGGAGAACAACTCCATTTGGATCACTAACTTCACACACCATCAGGCTTCCAAGCAGCTCTCAAGGAAACTCTGTTTTCACACTCTATGCTTAGTGCCCTTTGAGTGCATTATCTAGGAATGAACCTGGTAGAGCATCCCACACAAACGAATGCTCCACATGCGGGTTTCACATGCCACCAACTCCACATTCACAGGCAACTTCAGCGCCACAGCCGTTTTCAGATAGTCCTCAATGCAAAGGCTCTAGACGCAAATATTGGTGTGAGAGCTAATTCAATCAAGGAAACACTGCATGTTGGTGAAGGGCATATTGAAGAAGGATCAGCCGAGTGGTTCTTGTGGGAGAACAACTCCATTTGGCTCACTAACTTCACACACCATCAGGCTTCCAAGCAGCTCTCAAGGAAACTCAGTTTTCACACTCTATGCTTAGTGCCCTTTGAGTGCCTATTAAATGAAATGAAGCTTGGTGAGCATCCTACACAAACGAATGCTCCACATGCGGGTTTCACATGCCACCAACTCCACATTCACAGGCAACTTCAGCGCCACAGGAATTTTCAGATAGCCTTCAATGCAAAGGCTCTAGACGCAAATATTGGTGTGGGAGCTAATTCAATCAAGGAAACACTGCATGTTGGTGAAGGGCATATTGAAGAAGGATCAGCCGAGTGGTTCTTGTGGGAGAACAACTCCATTTGGCTCACTAACTTCACACACCATCAGGCTTCCAAGCAGCTCTCAAGGAAACTCAGTTTTCACACTCTATGCTTAGTGCCCTTTGAGTGCATTATCTAGGAATGAACCTGGTAGAGCATCCCACACAAACGAATGCTCCACATGCGGGTTTCACATGCCACCAACTCCACATTCACAGGCAACTTCAGCGCCACAGCCGTTTTCAGATAGCCCTCAATGCAAAGGCTCTAGACGCAAATATTGGTGTGAGAGCTAATTCAATCAAGGAAACACTGCATGTTGGTGAAGGGCATATTGAAGAAGGATCAGCCGAGTGGTTCTTGTGGGAGAACAACTCCATTTGGCTCACTAACTTCACACACCATCAGGCTTCCAAGCAGCTTTCAAGGAAACTCTGTTTTCACACTCTATGCTTAGTGCCCTTTGAGTGCCTAGCACTGAAATGAAGCTTGGTGAGCATCCTACAAAAACGAATGCTCCACATGCGGGTTTCCCATGCCACCAACTCCACATTCACAGGCAACTTCAGCGCCACAGCCGTTTTCAGATAGCCCTCAATGCAAAGGCTCTAGACGCAAATATTGGTGTGAGAGCTAATTCAATCAAGGAAACACTGCATGTTGGTGAAGGGCATATTGAAGAAGGATCAGCCGAGTGGTTCTTGTGGGAGAACAACTCCATTTGGCTCACTAACTTCACACACCATCAGGCTTCCAAGCAGCTCTCAAGGAAACTCAGTTTTCACACTCTATGCTTAGTGCCCTTTGAGTGCATTATCTAGGAATGAACCTGGTGGAGCATCCCACACAAATGAATGCTCCACATACGGGTTTCACATGCCACCAACTCCACATTCACAGGCAACTTCAGCACCACAGCCGTTTTCAGATAGTCCTCAATGCAAAGGCTCTAGAAGCAAATATTGGTGTGAGAGCTAATTCAATCAAGGAAACACTGCATGTTGGTGAAGGGCATATTGAAGAAGGATCAGCCGAGTGGTTCTTGTGGGAGAACAACTCCATTTGGCTCACTAACTTCACACACCATCAGGCTTCCAAGCAGCTCTCAAGGAAACTCAGTTTTCACACTCTATGCTTAGTGCCCTTTGAGTGCATTATCTAGGAATGAACCTGGTAGAGCATCCCACACAAACGAATGCTCCACATGCGGGTTTCACATGCCACCAACTCCACATTCACAGGCAACTTCAGCGCCACAGCCGTTTTCAGATAGCCCTCAATGCAAAGGCTCTAGACGCAAATATTGGTGTGAGAGCTAATTCAATCAAGGAAACACTGCATGTTGGTGAAGGGCATATTGAAGAAGGATCAGACTTGTGGTTCTTGTGGGAGAACAACTCCATTTGGCTCACTAACTTCACACACCATCAGGCTTCCAAGCAGCTCTCAAGGAAACTCAGTTTTCACACTCTATGCTTAGTGCCCATTAAGTGCCTAGCACTGAAATGAAGCTTGGTGAGCATCCCACACAAACGAATGCTCCACATGCGGGTTTCACATGCCACCAACTCCACATTCACAGGCAACTTCAACGCCACAGCCGTTTTCAGATAGCCCTCAATGCAAAGGCTCTAGACGCAAATATTGGTGTGAGAGCTAATTCAATCAAGGAAACACTGCATGTTGGTGAAGGGCATATTGAAGAAGGATCAGCCAAGTGGTTCTTGTGGGAGAACAACTCCATTTGGCTCACTAACTTCACACACCATCAGGCTTCCACGCAGCTCTCAAGGAAACTCAGTTTTCACACTCTATGCTTAGTGCCCTTTGAGTGCATTATCTAGGAATGAACCTGGTGGAGCATCCCACACAAACGAATGCTCCACATATGGGTTTCACATGCCACCAACTCCACATTCACAGGCAACTTCAGCACCACAGCCGTTTTCAGATAGCCCTCAATGCAAAGGCTCTAGACGCAAATATTGGTGTGAGAGCTAATTCAATCAAGGAAACACTGCATGTTGGTGAAGGGCATATTGAAGAAGGATCAGCCGAGTGGTTCTTGTGGGAGAACAACTCCATTTGGATCACTAACTTCACACACCATCAGGCTTCCAAGCAGCTCTCAAGGAAACTCTGTTTTCACACTCTATGCTTAGTGCCCTTTGAGTGCATTATCTAGGAATGAACCTGGTAGAGCATCCCACACAAACGAATGCTCCACATGCGGGTTTCACATGCCACCAACTCCACATTCACAGGCAACTTCAGCGCCAAAGCCCTTTGCAGATAGTCCTCAATGCAAAGGCTCTAGACGCAAATATTGGTGTGAGAGCTAATTCAATCAAGGAAACACTGCATGTTGGTGAAGGGCATATTGAAGAAGGATCAGCCGAGTGGTTCTTGTGGGAGAACAACTCCATTTGGCTCACTAACTTCACACACCATCAGGCTTCCAAGCAGCTCTCAAGGAAACTCAGTTTTCACACTCTATGCTTAGTGCCCTGTGAGTGCCTAGCACTGAAATGAAGCTTGGTGAGCATCCCACACAAACGAATGCTCCACATGCGGGTTTCACATGCCAGCAACTCCACATTCACAGGCAACTTCAGCGCCACAGACGTTTTCAGATAGCCCTCTATGCAAAGGCTCTAGACGCAAATATTGGTGTGGGAGCTAATTCAATCAAGGAAACACTGCATGTTGGTGAAGGGCATATTGAAGAAGGATCAGCCGAGTGGTTCTTGTGGGAGAACAACTCCATTTGGCTCACTAACTTCACACACCATCAGGCTTCCAAGCAGCTCTCAAGGAAACTCAGTTTTCACACTCTATGCTTAGTGCCCTTTGAGTGCCTAGCACTGAAATGAAGCTTGGTGAGCATCCCACACAAACGCATGCTCCACATACGGGTTTCACATGCCACCAACTCCACATTCACAGGCAACTTCAACGCCACAGACGTTTTCAGATAGCCCTCAATTCAAAGGCTCTAGACGCAAATATTGGTGTGAGAGCTAATTCAATCAAGGAAACACTGCATGTTGGTGAAGGGCATATTGAAGAAGGATCAGCCGAGTGGTTCTTGTGGGAGAACAACTCCATTTGGATCACTAACTTCACACACCATCAGGCTTCCAAGCAGCTCTCAAGGAAACTCTGTTTTCACACTCTATGCTTAGTGCCCTTTGAGTGCATTATCTAGGAATGAACCTGGTAGAGCATCCCACACAAACGAATGCTCCACATGCGGGTTTCACATGCCACCAACTCCACATTCACAGGCAACTTCAGCACCACAGCCCTTTGCAGATAGTCCTCAATGCAAAGGCTCTAGACGCAAATATTGGTGTGAGAGCTAATTCAATCAAGGAAACACTGCATGTTGGTGAAGGGCATATTGAAGAAGGATCAGCCGAGTGGTTCTTGTGGGAGAACAACTCCATTTGGCTCACTAACTTCACACACCATCAGGCTTCCAAGCAGCTCTCAAGGAAACTCAGTTTTCACACTCTATGCTTAGTGCCCTGTGAGTGCCTAGCACTGAAATGAAGCTTGGTGAGCATCCCACACAAACGAATGCTCCACATGCGGGTTTCACATGCCAGCAACTCCACATTCACAGGCAACTTCAGCGCCACAGACGTTTTCAGATAGCCCTCTATGCAAAGGCTCTAGACGCAAATATTGGTGTGGGAGCTAATTCAATCAAGGAAACACTGCATGTTGGTGAAGGGCATATTGAAGAAGGATCAGCCGAGTGGTTCTTGTGGGAGAACAACTCCATTTGGCTCACTAACTTCACACACCATCAGGCTTCCAAGCAGCTCTCAAGGAAACTCAGTTTTCACACTCTATGCTTAGTGCCCTTTGAGTGCCTAGCACTGAAATGAAGCTTGGTGAGCATCCCACACAAACGCATGCTCCACATACGGGTTTCACATGCCACCAACTCCACATTCACAGGCAACTTCAACGCCACAGACGTTTTCAGATAGCCCTCAATTCAAAGGCTCTAGACGCAAATATTGGTGTGAGAGCTAATTAAATCAAGGAAACACTGCATGTTGGTGAAGGGCATATTGAAGAAGGATCAGACTTGTGGTTCTTGTGGGAGAACAACTCTATTTGGATCACTATCTTCACACACCATCAGGCTTCCAAGCAGCTCTCAAGGAAACTCAGTTTTCACACTCTATGCTTAGTGCCCTTTGAGTGCATTATCTAGGAATGAACCTGGTAGAGCATCCCACACAAACGAATGCTCCACATGCGGGTTTCACATGCCAGCAACTCCACATTCACAGGCAACTTCAGTGCCACAGCCGTTTTCAGATAGTCCTCAATGCAAAGGCTCTAGAAGCAAATATTGGTGTGGGAGCTAATTCAATCAAGGAAACACTGCATGTTGGTGAAGGGCATATTGAAGAAGGATCAGCCGAGTGGTTCTTGTGGGAGAACAACTCCATTTGGATCACTAACTTCACACACCATCAGGCTTCCAAGCAGCTCTCAAGGAAACTCTGTTTTCACACTCTATGCTTAGTGCCCTTTGAGTGCATTATCTAGGAATGAACCTGGTAGAGCATCCCACACAAACGAATGCTCCACATGCGGGTTTCACATGCCACCAACTCCACATTCACAGGCAACTTCAGCGCCACAGCCGTTTTCAGATAGTCCTCAATGCAAAGGCTCTAGACGCAAATATTGGTGTGAGAGCTAATTCAATCAAGGAAACACTGCATGTTGGTGAAGGGCATATTGAAGAAGGATCAGCCGAGTGGTTCTTGTGGGAGAACAACTCCATTTGGCTCACTAACTTCACACACCATCAGGCTTCCAAGCAGCTCTCAAGGAAACTCTGTTTTCACACTCTATGCTTAGTGCCCTTTGAGTGCCTAGCACTGAAATGAAGCTTGGTGAGCATCCCACACAAACGAATGCTCCACATGCGGGTTTCACATGCCACCAACTCCACATTCACAGGCAACTTCAGCGCCACAGCCGTTTTCAGATAGCCCTCAATGCAAAGGCTCTAGACGCAAATATTGGTGTGAGAGCTAATTCAATCAAGGAAACACTGCATGTTGGTGAAGGGCATATTGAAGAAGGATCAGCCGAGTGGTTCTTGTGGGAGAACAACTCCATTTGGCTCACTAACTTCACACACCATCAGGCTTCCAAGCAGCTCTCAAGGAAACTCTGTTTTCACACTCTATGCTTAGTGCCCTTTGAGTGCATTATCTAGGAATGAACCTGGTAGAGCATCCCACACAAACGAATGCTCCACATACGGGTTTCACATGCCACCAACTCCACATTCACAGGCAACTTCAGCACCACAGCCGTTTTCAGATAGCCCTCAATGCAAAGGCTCTAGAAGCAAATATTGGTGTGAGAGCTAATTCAATCAAGGAAACACTGCATGTTGGTGAAGGGCATATTGAAGAAGGATCAGCCGAGTGGTTCTTGTGGGAGAACAACTCCATTTGGCTCACTAACTTCACACACCATCAGGCTTCCAAGCAGCTCTCAAGGAAACTCAGTTTTCACACTCTATGCTTAGTGCCCTTTGAGTGCATTATCTAGGAATGAACCTGGTAGAGCATCCCACACAAACGAATGCTCCACATGCGGGTTTCACATGCCAGCAACTCCACATTCACAGGCAACTTCAGTGCCACAGCCGTTTTCAGATAGTCCTCAATGCAAAGG
Source organism: Ochotona princeps (assembly GCF_030435755.1). Lineage (NCBI taxonomy): Eukaryota > Metazoa > Chordata > Mammalia > Lagomorpha > Ochotonidae > Ochotona > Ochotona princeps. The sequence continues at coordinate 34,537 of NW_026701315.1, read as the reverse complement.
CTCTAGACGCAAATATTGGTGTGAGAGCTAATTCAATCAAGGAAACACTGCATGTTGGTGAAGGGCATATTGAAGAAGGATCAGCCGAGTGGTTCTTCTGGGAGAACAACTCCATTTGGCTCACTAACTTCACACACCATCAGGCTTCCAAGCAGCTCTCAAGGAAACTCAGTTTTCACACTCTATGCTTAGTGCCCTTTGAGTGCATTATCTAGGAATGAAACTGGTGGAGCATCCCACACAAACGAATGCTCCACATATGGGTTTCACATGCCACCAACTCCACATTCACAGGCAACTTCAGCACCACAGCCGTTTTCAGATAGCCCTCAATGCAAAGGCTCTAGACGCAAATATTGGTGTGAGAGCTAATTCAATCAAGGAAACACTGCATGTTGGTGAAGGGCATATTGAAGAAGGATCAGCCGAGTGGTTCTTGTGGGAGAACAACTCCATTTGGCTCACTAACTTCACACACCATCAGGCTTCCAAGCAGCTCTCAAGGAAACTCTGTTTTCACACTCTATGCTTAGTGCCCTTTGAGTGCATTATCTAGGAATGAACCTGGTAGAGCATCCCACACAAACGAATGCTCCACATGCGGGTTTCACATGCCACCAACTCCACATTCACAGGCAACTTCAGCGCCAAAGCCCTTTGCAGATAGTCCTCAATGCAAAGGCTCTAGACGCAAATATTGGTGTGAGAGCTAATTCAATCAAGGAAACACTGCATGTTGGTGAAGGGCATATTGAAGAAGGATCAGCCGAGTGGTTCTTGTGGGAGAACAACTCCATTTGGCTCACTAACTTCACACACCATCAGGCTTCCAAGCAGCTCTCAAGGAAACTCAGTTTTCACACTCTATGCTTAGTGCCCTGTGAGTGCCTAGCACTGAAATGAAGCTTGGTGAGCATCCCACACAAACGAATGCTCCACATGCGGGTTTCACATGCCACCAACTCCACATTCACAGGCAACTTCAGCGCCACAGCCGTTTTCAGATAGCCCTCTATGCAAAGGCTCTAGACGCAAATATTGGTGTGGGAGCTAATTCAATCAAGGAAACACTGCATGTTGGTGAAGGGCATATTGAAAAAGGATCAGCCGAGTGGTTCTTGTGGGAGAACAACTCCATTTGGCTCACTAACTTCACACACCATCAGGCTTCCAAGCAGCTCTCAAGGAAACTCAGTTTTCACACTCTATGCTTAGTGCCCTTTGAGTGCCTAGCACTGAAATGAAGCTTGGTGAGCATCCCACACAAACGAATGCTCCACATACGGGTTTCACATGCCACCAACTCCACATTCACAGGCAACTTCAACGCCACAGACGTTTTCAGATAGCCCTCAATGCAAAGGCTCTAGACGCAAATATTGGTGTGAGAGCTAATTAAATCAAGGAAACACTGCATGTTGGTGAAGGGCATATTGAAGAAGGATCAGACTTGTGGTTCTTGTGGGAGAACAACTCTGTTTGGATCACTATCTTCACACACCATCAGGCTTCCAAGCAGCTCTCAAGGAAACTCAGTTTTCACACTCTATGCTTAGTGCCCTTTGAGTGCCTATTAAATGAAATGAAGCTTGGTGAGCATCCTACACAAACGAATGCTCCACATGCGGGTTTCACATGCCACCAACTCCACATTCACAGGCAACTTCAGCGCCACAGCCGTTTTCAGATAGCCCTCAATGCAAAGGCTCTAGACGCAAATATTGGTGTGAGAGCTAATTCAATCAAGGAAACACTGCATGTTGGTGAAGGGCATATTGAAGAAGGATCAGCCGAGTGGTTCTTGTGGGAGAACAACTCCGTTTGGCTCACTAACTTCACACACCATCAGGCTTCCAAGCAGCTCTCAAGGAAACTCTGTTTTCACACTCTATGCTTAGTGCCCTTTGAGTGCATTATCTAGGAATGAACCTGGTACAGCATCCCACACAAACGACTGCTCCACATGCGGGTTTCACATGCCACCAACTCCACATTCACAGGCAACTTCAGCGCCACAGCCGTTTTCAGATAGCACTCAATGCAAAGGCTCTAAACGCAAATATTGGTGTGAGAGCTAATTCAATCAAGGAAACACTGCATGTTGGTGAAGGGCATATTGAAGAAGGATCTGCCGAGTGGTTCTTGTGGGAGAACAACTCCATTTGGCTCACTAACTTCACACACCATCAGGCTTCCAAGCAGCTCTCAAGGAAACTCAGTTTTCACACTCTATGCTTAGTGCCCTTTGAGTGCCTATTAAATGAAATGAAGCTTGGTGAGCATCCTACAAAAACGAATGCTCCACATGCGGGTTTCACATGCCACCAACTCCACATTCACAGGCAACTTCAGCGCCACAGCCGTTTTCAGATAGCCTTCAATGCAAAGGCTCTAGACGCAAATATTGGTGTGGGAGCTAATTCAATCAAGGAAACACTGCATGTTGGTGAAGGGTATATTGAAGAAGGATCAGCCGAGTGGTTCTTGTGGGAGAACAACTCCATTTGGCTCACTAACTTCACACACCATCAGGCTTCCAAGCAGCTCTCAAGGAAACTCTGTTTTCACACTCTATGCTTAGTGCCCTTTGAGTGCATTATCTAGGAATGAACCTGGTAGAGCATCCCACACAAACGAATGCTCCACATGCGGGTTTCACATGCCACCAACTCCACATTCACAGGCAACTTCAGCGCCACAGCCGTTTTCAGATAGTCCTCAATGCAAAGGCTCTAGACGCAAATATTGGTGTGAGAGCTAATTCAATCAAGGAAACACTGCATGTTGGTGAAGGGCATATTGAAAAAGGATCAGCCGAGAGGTTCTTCTGGGAGAACAACTCCATTTGGCTCACTAACTTCACACACCATCAGGCTTCCAAGCAGCTCTCAAGGAAACTCAGTTTTCACACTCTATGCTTAGTGCCCTTTGAGTGCATTATCTAGGAATGAAACTGGTGGAGCATCCCACACAAACGAATGCTCCACATATGGGTTTCACATGCCACCAACTCCACATTCACAGGCAACTTCAGCACCACAGCCGTTTTCAGATAGCCCTCAATGCAAAGGCTCTAGACGCAAATATTGGTGTGGGAGCTAATTCAATCAAGGAAACACTGCATGTTGGTGAAGGGCATATTGAAGAAGGATCAGCCGAGTGGTTCTTGTTGGAGAACAACTCCATTTGGCTCACTAACTTCACACACCATCAGGCTTCCAAGCAGCTCTCAAGGAAACTCAGTTTTCACACTCTATGCTTAGTGCCCTGTGAGTGCCTAGCACTGAAATGAAGCTTGGTGAGCATCCCACACAAACGAATGCTCCACATGCGGGTTTCACATGCCACCAACTCCACATTCACAGGCAACTTCAGCGCCACAGACGTTTTCAGATAGCCCTCTATGCAAAGGCTCTAGACGCAAATATTGGTGTGGGAGCTAATTCAATCAAGGAAACACTGCATGTTGGTGAAGGGCATATTGAAAAAGGATCAGCCGAGTGGTTCTTGTGGGAGAACAACTCCATTTGGCTCACTAACTTCACACACCATCAGGCTTCCAAGCAGCTCTCAAGGAAACTCAGTTTTCACACTCTATGCTTAGTGCCCTTTGAGTGCCTAGCACTGAAATGAAGCTTGGTGAGCATCCCACACAAACGAATGCTCCACATACGGGTTTCACATGCCACCAACTCCACATTCACAGGCAACTTCAACGCCACAGACGTTTTCAGATAGCCCTCAATGCAAAGGCTCTAGACGCAAATATTGGTGTGAGAGCTAATTAAATCAAGGAAACACTGCATGTTGGTGAAGGGCATATTGAAGAAGGATCAGACTTGTGGTTCTTGTGGGAGAACAACTCTATTTGGATCACTATCTTCACACACCATCAGGCTTCCAAGCAGCTCTCAAGGAAACTCAGTTTTCACACTCTATGCTTAGTGCCCTTTGAGTGCCTATTAAATGAAATGAAGCTTGGTGAGCATCCTACACAAACGAATGCTCCACATGCGGGTTTCACATGCCACCAACTCCACATTCACAGGCAACTTCAGCGCCACAGCCGTTTTCAGATAGCCCTCAATGCAAAGGCTCTAGACGCAAATATTGGTGTGAGAGCTAATTCAATCAAGGAAACACTGCATGTTGGTGAAGGGCATATTGAAGAAGGATCAGCCGAGTGGTTCTTGTGGGAGAACAACTCCGTTTGGCTCACTAACTTCACACACCATCAGGCTTCCAAGCAGCTCTCAAGGAAACTCAGTTTTCACACTCTATGCTTAGTGCCCTTTGAGTGCATTATCTAGGAATGAACCTGGTACAGCATCCCACACAAACGACTGCTCCACATGCGGGTTTCACATGCCACCAACTCCACATTCACAGGCAACTTCAGCGCCACAGCCGTTTTCAGATAGCCCTCAATGCAAAGGCTCTAGAAGCAAATATTGGTGTGAGAGCTAATTCAATCAAGGAAACACTGCATGTTGGTGAAGGGCATATTGAAGAAGGATCTGCCGAGTGGTTCTTGTGGGAGAACAACTCCATTTGGCTCACTAACTTCACACACCATCAGGCTTCCAAGCAGCTCTCAAGGAAACTCAGTTTTCACACTCTATGCTTAGTGCCCTTTGAGTGCCTATTAAATGAAATGAAGCTTGGTGAGCATCCTACAAAAACGAATGCTCCACATGCGGGTTTCACATGCCACCAACTCCACATTCACAGGCAACTTCAGCGCCACAGCCGTTTTCAGATAGCCCTCAATGCAAAGGCTCTAGACGCAAATATTGGTGTGGGAGCTAATTCAATCAAGGAAACACTGCATGTTGGTGAAGGGCATATTGAAGAAGGATCAGCCGAGTGGTTCTTGTGGGAGAACAACTCCATTTGGCTCACTAACTTCACACACCATCAGGCTTCCAAGCAGCTCTCAAGGAAACTCAGTTTTCACACTCTATGCTTAGTGCCCTTTGAGTGCCTAGCACTGAAATGAAGCTTGGTGAGCATCCCACACAAACGAATGCTCCACATACGGGTTTCACATGCCACCAACTCCACATTCACAGGCAACTTCAACGCCACAGACGTTTTCAGATAGCCCTCAATTCAAAGGCTCTAGACGCAAATATTGGTGTGAGAGCTAATTAAATCAAGGAAACACTGCATGTTGGTGAAGGGCATATTGAAGAAGGATCAGACTTGTGGTTCTTGTGGGAGAACAACTCTATTTGGATCACTATCTTCACACACCATCAGGCTTCCAAGCAGCTCTCAAGGAAACTCAGTTTTCACACTCTATGCTTAGTGCCCTTTGAGTGCATTATCTAGGAATGAACCTGGTAGAGCATCCCACACAAACGAATGCTCCACATGCGGGTTTCACATGCCAGCAACTCCACATTCACAGGCAACTTCAGTGCCACAGCCGTTTTCAGATAGTCCTCAATGCAAAGGCTCTAGAAGCAAATATTGGTGTGGGAGCTAATTCAATCAAGGAAACACTGCATGTTGGTGAAGGGCATATTGAAGAAGGATCAGCCGAGTGGTTCTTGTGGGAGAACAACTCCATTTGGCTCACTAACTTCACACACCATCAGGCTTCCAAGCAGCTCTCAAGGAAACTCAGTTTTCACACTCTATGCTTAGTGCCCTTTGAATGCATTATCTAGGAATGAACCTGGTGGAGCATCCCACACAAACGAATGCTCCACATGCGGGTTTCACATGCCACCAACTCCACATTCACAGGCAACTTCAGCGCCACAGCCGTTTTCAGATAGCCCTCAATGCAAAGGCTCTAGAAGCAAATATTGGTGTGAGAGCTAATTCAATCAAGGAAACACTGCATGTTGGTGAAGGGCATATTGAAGAAGGATCAGCCGAGTGGTTCTTGTGGGAGAACAACTCCGTTTGGCTCACTAACTTCACACACCATCAGGCTTCCAAGCAGCTCTCAAGGAAACTCAGTTTTCACACTCTATGCTTAGTGCCCTTTGAGTGCATTATCTAGGAATGAACCTGGTAGAGCATCCCACACAAACGACTGCTCCACATGCGGGTTTCACATGCCACCAACTCCACATTCACAGGCAACTTCAGCGCCACAGCCGTTTTCAGATAGCACTCAATGCAAAGGCTCTAAACGCAAATATTGGTGTGAGAGCTAATTCAATCAAGGAAACACTGCATGTTGGTGAAGGGCATATTGAAGAAGGATCAGCCGAGTGGTTCTTGTGGGAGAACAACTCCATTTGGCTCACTAACTTCACACACCATCAGGCTTCCAAGCAGCTCTCAAGGAAACTCAGTTTTCACACTCTATGCTTAGTGCCCTTTGAGTGCCTAGCACTGAAATGAAGCTTGGTGAGCATCCCACACAAACGAATGCTCCACATGCGGGTTTCACATGCCACCAACTCCACATTCACAGGCAACTTCAGCGCCACAGCCGTTTTCAGATAGCCCTCAATGCAAAGGCTCTAGACGCAAATATTGGTGTGAGAGCTAATTCAATCAAGGAAACACTGCATGTTGGTGAAGGGCATATTGAAGAAGGATCAGCTGAGTGGTTCTTGTGGGAGAACAACTCCATTTGGCTCACTAACTTCACACACCATCAGGCTTCCAAGCAGCTCTCAAGGAAACTCAGTTTTCACACTCTATGCTTAGTGCCCTTTGAGTGCATTATCTAGGAATGAACCTGGTAGAGCATCCCACACAAACGACTGCTCCACATGCGGGTTTCACATGCCACCAACTCCACATTCACAGGCAACTTCAGCGCCACAGCCGTTTTCAGATAGCACTCAATGCAAAGGCTCTAAACGCAAATATTGGTGTGAGAGCTAATTCAATCAAGGAAACACTGCATGTTGGTGAAGGGCATATTGAAGAAGGATCAGCCGAGTGGTTCTTGTGGGAGAACAACTCCATTTGGCTCACTAACTTCACACACCATCAGGCTTCCAAGCAGCTCTCAAGGAAACTCAGTTTTCACACTCTATGCTTAGTGCCCTTTGAGTGCCTAGCACTGAAATGAAGCTTGGTGAGCATCCTACACAAACGAATGCTCCACATGCGGGTTTCACATGCCACCAACTCCACATTCACAGGCAACTTCAGCGCCACAGCCGTTTTCAGATAGCCTTCAATGCAAAGGCTCTAGACGCAAATATTGGTGTGGGAGCTAATTAAATCAAGGAAACACTGCATGTTGGTGAAGGGCATATTGAAGAAGGATCAGCCGAGTGGTTCTTGTGGGAGAACAACTCCATTTGGCTCACTAACTTCACACACCATCAGGCTTCCAAGCAGCTCTCAAGGAAACTCAGTTTTCACACTCTATGCTTAGTGCCCTTTGAGTGCATTATCTAGGAATGAACCTGGTAGAGCATCCCACACAAACGACTGCTCCACATGCGGGTTTCACATGCCACCAACTCCACATTCACAGGCAACTTCAGCGCCACAGCCGTTTTCAGATAGCACTCAATGCAAAGGCTCTAAACGCAAATATTGGTGTGAGAGCTAATTCAATCAAGGAAACACTGCATGTTGGTGAAGGGCATATTGAAGAAGGATCAGCCGAGTGGTTCTTGTGGGAGAACAACTCCATTTGGCTCACTAACTTCACACACCATCAGGCTTCCAAGCAGCTCTCAAGGAAACTCAGTTTTCACACTCTATGCTTAGTGCCCTTTGAGTGCCTAGCACTGAAATGAAGCTTGGTGAGCATCCTACACAAACGAATGCTCCACATGCGGGTTTCACATGCCACCAACTCCACATTCACAGGCAACTTCAGCGCCACAGCCGTTTTCAGATAGCCTTCAATGCAAAGGCTCTAGACGCAAATATTGGTGTGGGAGCTAATTAAATCAAGGAAACACTGCATGTTGGTGAAGGGCATATTGAAGAAGGATCAGCCGAGTGGTTCTTGTGGGAGAACAACTCCATTTGGCTCACTAACTTCACACACCATCAGGCTTCCAAGCAGCTCTCAAGGAAACTCAGTTTTCACACTCTATGCTTAGTGCCCTTTGAGTGCATTATCTAGGAATGAACCTGGTAGAGCATCCCACACAAACGAATGCTCCACATGCGGGTTTCACATGCCACCAACTCCACATTCACAGGCAACTTCAGCGCCACAGCCGTTTTCAGATAGTCCTCAATGCAAAGGCTCTAGACGCAAATATTGGTGTGAGAGCTAATTCAATCAAGGAAACACTGCATGTTGGTGAAGGGCATATTGAAGAAGGATCAGCCGAGTGGTTCTTGTGGGAGAACAACTCCATTTGGCTCACTAACTTCACACACCATCAGGCTTCCAAGCAGCTCTCAAGGAAACTCTGTTTTCACACTCTATGCTTAGTGCCCTTTGAGTGCCTAGCACTGAAATGAAGCTTGGTGAGCACCCCACACAAACGAATGCTCCACATGCGGGTTTCACATGCCACCAACTCCACATTCACAGGCAACTTCAGCGCCACAGCCGTTTTCAGATAGCACTCAATGCAAAGGCTCTAAACGCAAATATTGGTGTGAGAGCTAATTCAATCAAGGAAACACTGCATGTTGGTGAAGGGCATATTGAAGAAGGATCAGCCGAGTGGTTCTTGTGGGAGAACAACTCCATTTGGCTCACTAACTTCACACACCATCAGGCTTCCAAGCAGCTCTCAAGGAAACTCAGTTTTCACACTCTATGCTTAGTGCCCTTTGAGTGCCTAGCACTGAAATGAAGCTTGGTGAGCATCCTACACAAACGAATGCTCCACATGCGGGTTTCACATGCCACCAACTCCACATTCACAGGCAACTTCAGCGCCACAGCCGTTTTCAGATAGCCTTCAATGCAAAGGCTCTAGACGCAAATATTGGTGTGGGAGCTAATTCAATCAAGAAAACACTGCATGTTGGTGAAGGGCATATTGAAGAAGGATCAGCCGAGTGGTTCTTGTGGGAGAACAACTCCATTTGGCTCACTAACTTCACACACCATCAGGCTTCCAAGCAGCTCTCAAGGAAACTCTGTTTTCACACTCTATGCTTAGTGCCCTTTGAGTGCATTATCTAGGAATGAACCTGGTAGAGCATCCCACACAAACGAATGCTCCACATGCGGGTTTCACATGCCACCAACTCCACATTCACAGGCAACTTCAGCGCCACAGCCGTTTTCAGATAGTCCTCAATGCAAAGGCTCTAGACGCAAATATTGGTGTGAGAGCTAATTCAATCAAGGAAACACTGCATGTTGGTGAAGGGCATATTGAAGAAGGATCAGCCGAGTGGTTCTTGTGGGAGAACAACTCCATTTGGCTCACTAACTTCACACACCATCAGGCTTCCAAGCAGCTCTCAAGGAAACTCAGTTTTCACACTCTATGCTTAGTGCCCTTTGAGTGCCTAGCACTGAAATGAAGCTTGGTGAGCATCCCACACAAACGAATGCTCCACATGCGGGTTTCACATGCAACCAACTCCACATTCACAGGCAACTTCAGCGCCACAGCCGTTTTCAGATAGCCCTCAATGCAAAGGCTCTAGAAGCAAATATTGGTGTGAGAGCTAATTCAATCAAGGAAACACTGCATGTTGGTGAAGGGCATATTGAAGAAGGATCAGCCGAGTGGTTCTTGTGGGAGAACAACTCCATTTGGCTCACTAACTTCACACACCATCAGGCTTCCAAGCAGCTCTCAAGGAAACTCAGTTTTCACACTCTATGCTTAGTGCCCTTTGAGTGCATTATCTAGGAATGAACCTGGTGGAGCATCCCACACAAACGAATGCTCCACATACGGGTTTCACATGCCACCAACTCCACATTCACAGGCAACTTCAGCACCACAGCCGTTTTCAGATAGCCCTCAATGCAAAGGCTCTAGAAGCAAATATTGGTGTGAGAGCTAATTCAATCAAGGAAACACTGCATGTTGGTGAAGGGCATATTGAAGAAGTGGCTCACTAACTTCACACACCATCAGGCTTCCAAGCAGCTCTCAAGGAAACTCAGTTTTCACACTCTATGCTTAGTGCCCTTTGAGTGCATTATCTAGGAATGAACCTGGTGGAGCATCCCACACAAACGAATGCTCCACATGCGGGTTTCACATGCCACCAACTCCACATTCACAGGCAACTTCAGCGCCACAGCCGTTTTCAGATAGCCCTCAATGCAAAGGCTCTAGACGCAAATATTGGTGTGAGAGCTAATTCAATCAAGGAAACACTGCATGTTGGTGAAGGGCATATTGAAGAAGGATCAGCCGAATGGTTCTTGTGGGAGAACAACTCCATTTGGCTCACTAACTTCACACACCATCAGGCTTCCAAGCAGCTCTCAAGGAAACTCAGTTTTCACACTCTATGCTTAGTGCCCTTTGATTGCCTAGCACTGAAATGAAGCTTGGTGAGCATCCCACACAAACGAATGCTCCACATGCGGGTTTCACATGCCACCAACTCCACATTCACAGGCAACTTCAGCGCCACAGCCGTTTTCAGATAGCCCTCAATGCAAAGGCTCTAGACGCAAATATTGGTGTGAGAGCTAATTCAATCAAGGAAACACTGCATGTTGGTGAAGGGCATATTGAAGAAGGATCAGCCGAGTGGTTCTTGTGGGAGAACAACTCCATTTGGCTCACTAACTTCACACACCATCAGGCTTCTAAGCAGCTCTCAAGGAAACTCAGTTTTCACCCTGTATGCTTAGTGCCCTTTGAGTGCATTATCTGGGAATGAACCTGGTGGAGCATCCCACACAAACGAATGCTCCACATACGGGTTTCACATGCCACCAACTCCACATTCACAGGCAACTTCAGCGCCACAGCCGTTTTCAGATAGCCCTCAATGCAAAGGCTCTAGACGCAAATATTGGTGTGAGAGCTAATTCAATCAAGGAAACACTGCATGTTGGTGAAGGGCATATTGAAGAAGGATCAGCTGAGTGGTTCTTGTGGGAGAACAACTCCATTTGGCTCACTAACTTCACACACCATCAGGCTTCCAAGCAGCTCTCAAGGAAACTCAGTTTTCACACTCTATGCTTAGTGCCCTTTGAGTGCATTATCTGGGAATGAATCTGGTGGAGCATCCCACACAAACGAATGCTCCACATACGGGTTTCACATGCCACCAACTCCACATTCACAGGCAACTTCAGCGCCACAGCCGTTTTCAGATAGCCCTCAATGCAAAGGCTCTAGACGCAAATATTGGTGTGAGAGCTAATTCAATCAAGGAAACACTGCATGTTGGTGAAGGGCATATTGAAGAAGGATCAGCTGAGTGGTTCTTGTGGGAGAACAACTCCATTTGGCTCACTAACTTCACACACCATCAGGCTTCCAAGCAGCTCTCAAGGAAACTCAGTTTTCACACTCTATGCTTAGTGCCCTTTGAGTGCCTAGCACTGAAATGAAGCTTGGTGAGCATCCCACACAAACGAATGCTCCACATGCGGGTTTCACATGCCACCAACTCCACATTCACAGGCAACTTCAGCGCCACAGCCGTTTTCAGATAGCCCTCAATGCAAAGGCTCTAGACGCAAATATTGGTGTGAGAGCTAATTCAATCAAGGAAACACTGCATGTTGGTGAAGGGCATATTGAAGAAGGATCAGCCGAGTGGTTCTTGTGGGAGAACAACTCCATTTGGCTCACTAACTTCACACACCATCAGGCTTCCAAGCAGCTCTCAAGGAAACTCAGTTTTCACCCTCTATGCTTAGTGCCCTTTGAGTGCATTATCTGAGAATGAACCTGGTGGAGCATCCCACACAAACGAATGCTCCACATGCGGGTTTCACATGCCACCAACTCCACATTCACAGGCAACTTCAGCGCCACAGCCGTTTTCAGATAGCCCTCAATGCAAAGGCTCTAGACGCAAATATTGGTGTGAGAGCTAATTCAATCAAGGAAACACTGCATGTTGGTGAAGGGCATATTGAAGAAGGATCAGCCGAGTGGTTCTTGTGGGAGAACAACTCCATTTGGCTCACTAACTTCACACACCATCAGGCTTCCAAGCAGCTCTCAAGGAAACTCAGTTTTCACACTCTATGCTTAGTGCCCTTTGAGTGCATTATCTAGGAATGAACCTGGTGGAGCATCCCACACAAACGAATGCTCCACATGCGGGTTTCACATGCCACCAACTCCACATTCACAGGCAACTTCAGCGCCACAGCCGTTTTCAGATAGTCCTCAATGCAAAGGCTCTAGAAGCAAATATTGGTGTGGGAGCTAATTCAATCAAGGAAACACTGCATGTTGGTGAAGGGCATATTGAAGAAGGATCAGCCGAGTGGTTCTTGTGGGAGAACAACTCCATTTGGCTCACTAACTTCACACACCATCAGGCTTCCAAGCAGCTCTCAAGGAAACTCAGTTTTCACACTCTATGCTTAGTGCCCTTTGAGTGCATTATCTAGGAATGAACCTGGTGGAGCATCCCACACAAACGAATGCTCCACATACGGGTTTCACATGCCACCAACTCCACATTCACAGGCAACTTCAGCACCACAGCCGTTTTCAGATAGCCCTCAATGCAAAGGCTCTAGAAGCAAATATTGGTGTGAGAGCTAATTCAATCAAGGAAACACTGCATGTTGGTGAAGGGCATATTGAAGAAGGATCAGCCGAGTGGTTCTTGTGGGAGAACAACTCCGTTTGGCTCACTAACTTCACACACCATCAGGCTTCCAAGCAGCTCTCAAGGAAACTCAGTTTTCACACTCTATGCTTAGTGCCCTTTGAGTGCATTATCTAGGAATGAACCTGGTAGAGCATCCCACACAAACGAATGCTCCACATGCGGGTTTCACATGCCACCAACTCCACATTCACAGGCAACTTCAGCGCCACAGCCGTTTTCAGATAGCACTCAATGCAAAGGCTCTAAACGCAAATATTGGTGTGAGAGCTAATTCAATCAAGGAAACACTGCATGTTGGTGAAGGGCATATTGAAGAAGGATCAGCCGAGTGGTTCTTGTGGGAGAACAACTCCATTTGGCTCACTAACTTCACACACCATCAGGCTTCCAAGCAGCTCTCAAGGAAACTCAGTTTTCACACTCTATGCTTAGTGCCCTTTGAGTGCCTATTAAATGAAATGAAGCTTGGTGAGCATCCTACACAAACGAATGCTCCACATGCGGGTTTCACATGCCACCAACTCCACATTCACAGGCAACTTCAGCGCCACAGCCATTTTCAGATAGCCTTCAATGCAAAGGCTCTAGACGCAAATATTGGTGTGGGAGCTAATTCAATCAAGGAAACACTGCATGTTGGTGAAGGGCATATTGAAGAAGGATCAGCCGAGTGGTTCTTGTGGGAGAACAACTCCATTTGGCTCACTAACTTCACACACCATCAGGCTTCCAAGCAGCTCTCAAGGAAACTCAGTTTTCACACTCTATGCTTAGTGCCCTTTGAGTGCATTATCTAGGAATGAACCTGGTGGAGCATCCCACACAAACGAATGCTCCACATACGGGTTTCACATGCCACCAACTCCACATTCACAGGCAACTTCAGCACCACAGCCGTTTTCAGATAGCCCTCAATGCAAAGGCTCTAGAAGCAAATATTGGTGTGAGAGCTAATTCAATCAAGGAAACACTGCATGTTGGTGAAGGGCATATTGAAGAAGGATCAGCCGAGTGGTTCTTGTGGGAGAACAACTCCGTTTGGCTCACTAACTTCACACACCATCAGGCTTCCAAGCAGCTCTCAAGGAAACTCAGTTTTCACACTCTATGCTTAGTGCCCTTTGAGTGCATTATCTAGGAATGAACCTGGTAGAGCATCCCACACAAACGAATGCTCCACATGCGGGTTTCACATGCCACCAACTCCACATTCACAGGCAACTTCAGCGCCACAGCCGTTTTCAGATAGCACTCAATGCAAAGGCTCTAAACGCAAATATTGGTGTGAGAGCTAATTCAATCAAGGAAACACTGCATGTTGGTGAAGGGCATATTGAAGAAGGATCAGCCGAGTGGTTCTTGTGGGAGAACAACTCCATTTGGCTCACTAACTTCACACACCATCAGGCTTCCAAGCAGCTCTCAAGGAAACTCAGTTTTCACACTCTATGCTTAGTGCCCTTTGAGTGCCTATTAAATGAAATGAAGCTTGGTGAGCATCCTACACAAACGAATGCTCCACATGCGGGTTTCACATGCCACCAACTCCACATTCACAGGCAACTTCAGCGCCACAGCCATTTTCAGATAGCCTTCAATGCAAAGGCTCTAGACGCAAATATTGGTGTGGGAGCTAATTCAATCAAGGAAACACTGCATGTTGGTGAAGGGCATATTGAAGAAGGATCAGCCGAGTGGTTCTTGTGGGAGAACAACTCCATTTGGCTCACTAACTTCACACACCATCAGGCTTCCAAGCAGCTCTCAAGGAAACTCTGTTTTCACACTCTATGCTTAGTGCCCTTTGAGTGCATTATCTAGGAATGAACCTGGTAGAGCATCCCACACAAACGAATGCTCCACATGCGGGTTTCACATGCCACCAACTCCACATTCACAGGCAACTTCAGCGCCACAGCCGTTTTCAGATAGTCCTCAATGCAAAGGCTCTAGACGCAAATATTGGTGTGAGAGCTAATTCAATCAAGGAAACACTGCATGTTGGTGAAGGGCATATTGAAGAAGGATCAGCCGAGTGGTTCTTGTGGGAGAACAACTCCATTTGGCTCACTAACTTCACACACCATCAGGCTTCCAAGCAGCTCTCAAGGAAACTCAGTTTTCACACTCTATGCTTAGTGCCCTTTGAGTGCCTAGCACTGAAATGATGCTTGGTGAGCATCCTACACAAACGAATGCTCCACATGCGGGTTTCACATGCCACCAACTCCACATTCACAGGCAACTTCAGCGCCACAGCCGTTTTCAGATAGCCTTCAATGCAAAGGCTCTAGACGCAAATATTGGTGTGGGAACTAATTCAATCAAGGAAACACTGCATGTTGGTGAAGGGCATATTGAAGAAGGATCAGCCGAGTGGTTCTTGTGGGAGAACAACTCCATTTGGCTCACTAACTTCACACACCATCAGGCTTCCAAGCAGCTCTCAAGGAAACTCTGTTTTCACACTCTATGCTTAGTGCCCTTTGAGTGCATTATCTAGGAATGAACCTGGTAGAGCATCCCACACAAACGAATGCTCCACATGCGGGTTTCACATGCCACCAACTCCACATTCACAGGCAACTTCAGCGCCACAGCCGTTTTCAGATAGTCCTCAATGCAAAGGCTCTAGACGCAAATATTGGTGTGAGAGCTAATTCAATCAAGGAAACACTGCATGTTGGTGAAGGGCATATTGAAGAAGGATCAGCCGAGTGGTTCTTGTGGGAGAACAACTCCATTTGGCTCACTAACTTCACACACCATCAGGCTTCCAAGCAGCTCTCAAGGAAACTCTGTTTTCACACTCTATGCTTAGTGCCCTTTGAGTGCCTAGCACTGAAATGAAGCTTGGTGAGCATCCCACACAAACGAATGCTCCACATGCGGGTTTCACATGCCACCAACTCCACATTCACAGGCAACTTCAGCGCCACAGCCGTTTTCAGATAGCCCTCAATGCAAAGGCTCTAGACGCAAATATTGGTGTGAGAGCTAATTCAATCAAGGAAACACTGCATGTTGGTGAAGGGCATATTGAAGAAGGATCAGCCGAGTGGTTCTTGTGGGAGAACAACTCCATTTGGCTCACTAACTTCACACACCATCAGGCTTCCAAGCAGCTCTCAAGGAAACTCAGTTTTCACACTCTATGCTTAGTGCCCTTTGAGTGCATTATCTAGGAATGAACCTGGTAGAGCATCCCACACAAACGAATGCTCCACATGCGGGTTTCACATGCCACCAACTCCACATTCACAGGCAACTTCAGCGCCACAGCCGTTTTCAGATAGCCCTCAATGCAAAGGCTCTAGAAGCAAATATTGGTGTGAGAGCTAATTCAATCAAGGAAACACTGCATGTTGGTGAAGGGCATATTGAAGAAGGATCAGCCGAGTGGTTCTTGTGGGAGAACAACTCCATTTGGCTCACTAACTTCACACACCATCAGGCTTCCAAGCAGCTCTCAAGGAAACTCAGTTTTCACACTCTATGCTTAGTGCCCTTTGAGTGCCTAGCACTGAAATGATGCTTGGTGAGCATCCCACACAAACGAATGCTCCACATGCGGGTTTCACATGCCACCAACTCCACATTCACAGGCAACTTCAGCGCCACAGCCGTTTTCAGAGAGCCCTCAATGCAAAGGCTCTAGAAGCAAATATTGGTGTGAGAGCTAATTCAATCAAGGAAACACTGCATGTTGGTGAAGGGCATATTGAAGAAGGATCAGCCGAGTGGTTCTTGTTGGAGAACAACTCCATTTGGCTCACTAACTTCACACACCATCAGGCTTCCAAGCAGCTCTCAAGGAAACTCAGTTTTCACACTCTATGCTTAGTGCCCTTTGAGTGCATTATCTAGGAATGAACCTGGTGGAGCATCCCACACAAACGAATGCTCCACATACGGGTTTCACATGCCACCAACTCCACATTCACAGGCAACTTCAGCACCACAGCCGTTTTCAGATAGCCCTCAATGCAAAGGCTCTAGAAGCAAATATTGGTGTGAGAGCTAATTCAATCAAGGAAACACTGCATGTTGGTGAAGGGCATATTGAAGAAGTGGCTCACTAACTTCACACACCATCAGGCTTCCAAGCAGCTCTCAAGGAAACTCAGTTTGCACACTCTATGCTTAGTGCCCTTTGAGTGCATTATCTAGGAATGAACCTGGTAGAGCATCCCACACAAACGAATGCTCCACATGCGGGTTTCACATGCCAGCAACTCCACATTCACAGGCAACTTCAGCGCCACAGCCGTTTTCAGATAGCCCTCAATGCAAAGGCTCTAGACGCAAATATTGGTGTGAGAGCTAATTCAATCAAGGAAACACTGCATGTTGGTGAAGGGCATATTGAAGAAGGATCAGCCGAATGGTTCTTGTGGGAGAACAACTCCATTTGGCTCACTAACTTCACACACCATCAGGCTTCCAAGCAGCTCTCAAGGAAACTCAGTTTTCACACTCTATGCTTAGTGCCCTTTGATTGCCTAGCACTGAAATGAAGCTTGGTGAGCATCCCACACAAACGAATGCTCCACATGCGGGTTTCACATGCCACCAACTCCACATTCACAGGCAACTTCAGCGCCACAGCCGTTTTCAGATAGCCCTCAATGCAAAGGCTCTAGACGCAAATATTGGTGTGAGAGCTAATTCAATCAAGGAAACACTGCATGTTGGTGAAGGGCATATTGAAGAAGGATCAGCCGAGTGGTTCTTGTGGGAGAACAACTCCATTTGGCTCACTAACTTCACACACCATCAGGCTTCTAAGCAGCTCTCAAGGAAACTCAGTTTTCACCCTGTATGCTTAGTGCCCTTTGAGTGCATTATCTGGGAATGAACCTGGTGGAGCATCCCACACAAACGAATGCTCCACATACGGGTTTCACATGCCACCAACTCCACATTCACAGGCAACTTCAGCGCCACAGCCGTTTTCAGATAGCCCTTAATGCAGAGGCTCTAGACGCAAATATTGGTGTGAGAGCTAATTCAATCAAGGAAACACTGCATGTTGGTGAAGGGCATATTGAAGAAGGATCAGCTGAGTGGTTCTTGTGGGAGAACAACTCCATTTGGCTCACTAACTTCACACACCATCAGGCTTCCAAGCAGCTCTCAAGGAAACTCAGTTTTCACACTCTATGCTTAGTGCCCTTTGAGTGCATTATCTGGGAATGAATCTGGTGGAGCATCCCACACAAACGAATGCTCCACATACGGGTTTCACATGCCACCAACTCCACATTCACAGGCAACTTCAGCGCCACAGCCGTTTTCAGATAGCCCTCAATGCAAAGGCTCTAGACGCAAATATTGGTGTGAGAGCTAATTCAATCAAGGAAACACTGCATGTTGGTGAAGGGCATATTGAAGAAGGATCAGCTGAGTGGTTCTTGTGGGAGAACAACTCCATTTGGCTCACTAACTTCACACACCATCAGGCTTCCAAGCAGCTCTCAAGGAAACTCAGTTTTCACACTCTATGCTTAGTGCCCTTTGAGTGCCTAGCACTGAAATGAAGCTTGGTGAGCATCCCACACAAACGAATGCTCCACATGCGGGTTTCACATGCCACCAACTCCACATTCACAGGCAACTTCAGCGCCACAGCCGTTTTCAGATAGCCCTCAATGCAAAGGCTCTAGACGCAAATATTGGTGTGAGAGCTAATTCAATCAAGGAAACACTGCATGTTGGTGAAGGGCATATTGAAGAAGGATCAGCCGAGTGGTTCTTGTGGGAGAACAACTCCATTTGGCTCACTAACTTCACACACCATCAGGCTTCCAAGCAGCTCTCAAGGAAACTCAGTTTTCACCCTCTATGCTTAGTGCCCTTTGAGTGCATTATCTGAGAATGAACCTGGTGGAGCATCCCACACAAACGAATGCTCCACATGCGGGTTTCACATGCCACCAACTCCACATTCACAGGCAACTTCAGCGCCACAGCCGTTTTCAGATAGCCCTCAATGCAAAGGCTCTAGACGCAAATATTGGTGTGAGAGCTAATTCAATCAAGGAAACACTGCATGTTGGTGAAGGGCATATTGAAGAAGGATCAGCCGAGTGGTTCTTGTGGGAGAACAACTCCATTTGGCTCACTAACTTCACACACCATCAGGCTTCCAAGCAGCTCTCAAGGAAACTCAGTTTTCACACTCTATGCTTAGTGCCCTTTGAGTGCATTATCTAGGAATGAACCTGGTGGAGCATCCCACACAAACGAATGCTCCACATGCGGGTTTCACATGCCACCAACTCCACATTCACAGGCAACTTCAGCGCCACAGCCGTTTTCAGATAGTCCTCAATGCAAAGGCTCTAGAAGCAAATATTGGTGTGAGAGCTAATTCAATCAAGGAAACACTGCATGTTGGTGAAGGGCATATTGAAGAAGGATCAGCCGAGTGGTTCTTGTGGGAGAACAACTCCATTTGGCTCACTAACTTCACACACCATCAGGCTTCCAAGCAGCTCTCAAGGAAACTCAGTTTTCACACTCTATGCTTAGTGCCCTTTGAGTGCATTATCTAGGAATGAACCTGGTGGAGCATCCCACACAAACGAATGCTCCACATACGGGTTTCACATGCCACCAACTCCACATTCACAGGCAACTTCAGCACCACAGCCGTTTTCAGATAGCTCTCAATGCAAAGGCGCTAGAAGCAAATATTGGTGTGAGAGCTAATTCAATCAAGGAAACACTGCATGTTGGTGAAGGGCATATTGAAGAAGGATCAGCCGAGTGTTTCTTGTGGGAGAACAACTCCGTTTGGCTCACTAACTTCACACACCATCAGGCTTCCAAGCAGCTCTCAAGGAAACTCAGTTTTCACACTCTATGCTTAGTGCCCTTTGAGTGCATTATCTAGGAATGAACCTGGTGGAGCATCCCACACAAACGAATGCTCCACATGCGGGTTTCACATGCCACCAACTCCACATTCACAGGCAACTTCAGCGCCACAGCCGTTTTCAGATAGCACTCAATGCAAAGGCTCTAAACGCAAATATTGGTGTGAGAGCTAATTCAATCAAGGAAACACTGCATGTTGGTGAAGGGCATATTGAAGAAGGATCAGCCGAGTGGTTCTTGTGGGAGAACAACTCCATTTGGCTCACTAACTTCACACACCATCAGGCTTCCAAGCAGCTCTCAAGGAAACTCAGTTTTCACACTCTATGCTTAGTGCCCTTTGAGTGCCTAGCACTGAAATGAAGCTTGGTGAGCATCCTACACAAACGAATGCTCCACATGCGGGTTTCACATGCCACCAACTCCACATTCACAGGCAACTTCAGCGCCACAGCCATTTTCAGATAGCCTTCAATGCAAAGGCTCTAGACGCAAATATTGGTGTGGGAGCTAATTCAATCAAGGAAACACTGCATGTTGGTGAAGGGCATATTGAAGAAGGATCAGCCGAGTGGTTCTTGTGGGAGAACAACTCCATTTGGCTCACTAACTTCACACACCATCAGGCTTCCAAGCAGCTCTCAAGGAAACTCTGTTTTCACACTCTATGCTTAGTGCCCTTTGAGTGCATTATCTAGGAATGAACCTGGTAGAGCATCCCACACAAACGAATGCTCCACATGCGGGTTTCACATGCCACCAACTCCACATTCACAGGCAACTTCAGCGCCACAGCCGTTTTCAGATAGTCCTCAATGCAAAGGCTCTAGACGCAAATATTGGTGTGAGAGCTAATTCAATCAAGGAAACACTGCATGTTGGTGAAGGGCATATTGAAGAAGGATCAGCCGAATGGTTCTTGTGGGAGAACAACTCCATTTGGCTCACTAACTTCACACACCATCAGGCTTCCAAGCAGCTCTCAAGGAAACTCAGTTTTCACACTCTATGCTTAGTGCCCTTTGATTGCCTAGCACTGAAATGAAGCTTGGTGAGCATCCCACACAAACGAATGCTCCACATGCGGGTTTCACATGCCACCAACTCCACATTCACAGGCAACTTCAGCGCCACAGCCGTTTTCAGATAGCCCTCAATGCAAAGGCTCTAGACGCAAATATTGGTGTGAGAGCTAATTCAATCAAGGAAACACTGCATGTTGGTGAAGGGCATATTGAAGAAGGATCAGCCGAATGGTTCTTGTGGGAGAACAACTCCATTTGGCTCACTAACTTCACACACCATCAGGCTTCTAAGCAGCTCTCAAGGAAACTCAGTTTTCACCCTGTATGCTTAGTGCCCTTTGAGTGCATTATCTGGGAATGAACCTGGTGGAGCATCCCACACAAACGAATGCTCCACATACGGGTTTCACATGCCACCAACTCCACATTCACAGGCAACTTCAGCGCCACAGCCGTTTTCAGATAGCCCTCAATGCAAAGGCTCTAGACGCAAATATTGGTGTGAGAGCTAATTCAATCAAGGAAACACTGCATGTTGGTGAAGGGCATATTGAAGAAGGATCAGCTGAGTGGTTCTTGTGGGAGAACAACTCCATTTGGCTCACTAACTTCACACACCATCAGGCTTCCAAGCAGCTCTCAAGGAAACTCAGTTTTCACACTCTATGCTTAGTGCCCTTTGAGTGCATTATCTGGGAATGAATCTGGTGGAGCATCCCACACAAACGAATGCTCCACATACGGGTTTCACATGCCACCAACTCCACATTCACAGGCAACTTCAGCGCCACAGCCGTTTTCAGATAGCCCTCAATGCAAAGGCTCTAGACGCAAATATTGGTGTGAGAGCTAATTCAATCAAGGAAACACTGCATGTTGGTGAAGGGCATATTGAAGAAGGATCAGCTGAGTGGTTCTTGTGGGAGAACAACTCCATTTGGCTCACTAACTTCACACACCATCAGGCTTCCAAGCAGCTCTCAAGGAAACTCAGTTTTCACACTCTACGCTTAGTGCCCTTTGAGTGCCTAGCACTGAAATGAAGCTTGGTGAGCATCCCACACAAACGAATGCTCCACATGCGGGTTTCACATGCCACCAACTCCACATTCACAGGCAACTTCAGCGCCACAGCCGTTTTCAGATAGCCCTCAATGCAAAGGCTCTAGACGCAAATATTGGTGTGAGAGCTAATTCAATCAAGGAAACACTGCATGTTGGTGAAGGGCATATTGAAGAAGGATCAGCCGAGTGGTTCTTGTGGGAGAACAACTCCATTTGGCTCACTAACTTCACACACCATCAGGCTTCCAAGCAGCTCTCAAGGAAACTCAGTTTTCACACTCTATGCTTAGTGCCCTTTGAGTGCATTATCTGAGAATGAACCTGGTGGAGCATCCCACACAAACGAATGCTCCACATGCGGGTTTCACATGCCACCAACTCCACATTCACAGGCAACTTCAGCGCCACAGCCGTTTTCAGATAGCCCTCAATGCAAAGGCTCTAGACGCAAATATTGGTGTGAGAGCTAATTCAATCAAGGAAACACTGCATGTTGGTGAAGGGCATATTGAAGAAGGATCAGCCGAGTGGTTCTTGTGGGAGAACAACTCCATTTGGCTCACTAACTTCACACACCATCAGGCTTCCAAGCAGCTCTCAAGGAAACTCAGTTTTCACACTCTATGCTTAGTGCCCTTTGAGTGCATTATCTAGGAATGAACCTGGTGGAGCATCCCACACAAACGAATGCTCCACATGCGGGTTTCACATGCCACCAACTCCACATTCACAGGCAACTTCAGCGCCACAGCCGTTTTCAGATAGTCCTCAATGCAAAGGCTCTAGAAGCAAATATTGGTGTGGGAGCTAATTCAATCAAGGAAACACTGCATGTTGGTGAAGGGCATATTGAAGAAGGATCAGCCGAGTGGTTCTTGTGGGAGAACAACTCCATTTGGCTCACTAACTTCACACACCATCAGGCTTCCAAGCAGCTCTCAAGGAAACTCAGTTTTCACACTCTATGCTTAGTGCCCTTTGAGTGCATTATCTAGGAATGAACCTGGTGGAGCATCCCACACAAACGAATGCTCCACATACGGGTTTCACATGCCACCAACTCCACATTCACAGGCAACTTCAGCACCACAGCCGTTTTCAGATAGCCCTCAATGCAAAGGCTCTAGAAGCAAATATTGGTGTGAGAGCTAATTCAATCAAGGAAACACTGCATGTTGGTGAAGGGCATATTGAAGAAGGATCAGCCGAGTGGTTCTTGTGGGAGAACAACTCCGTTTGGCTCACTAACTTCACACACCATCAGGCTTCCAAGCAGCTCTCAAGGAAACTCAGTTTTCACACTCTATGCTTAGTGCCCTTTGAGTGCATTATCTAGGAATGAACCTGGTAGAGCATCCCACACAAACGAATGCTCCACATGCGGGTTTCACATGCCACCAACTCCACATTCACAGGCAACTTCAGCGCCACAGCCGTTTTCAGATAGCACTCAATGCAAAGGCTCTAAACGCAAATATTGGTGTGAGAGCTAATTCAATCAAGGAAACACTGCATGTTGGTGAAGGGCATATTGAAGAAGGATCAGCCGAGTGGTTCTTGTGGGAGAACAACTCCATTTGGCTCACTAACTTCACACACCATCAGGCTTCCAAGCAGCTCTCAAGGAAACTCAGTTTTCACACTCTATGCTTAGTGCCCTTTGAGTGCCTATTAAATGAAATGAAGCTTGGTGAGCATCCTACACAAACGAATGCTCCACATGCGGGTTTCACATGCCACCAACTCCACATTCACAGGCAACTTCAGCGCCACAGCCATTTTCAGATAGCCTTCAATGCAAAGGCTCTAGACGCAAATATTGGTGTGGGAGCTAATTCAATCAAGGAAACACTGCATGTTGGTGAAGGGCATATTGAAGAAGGATCAGCCGAGTGGTTCTTGTGGGAGAACA
This sequence comes from Ochotona princeps, assembly GCF_030435755.1. Lineage (NCBI taxonomy): Eukaryota > Metazoa > Chordata > Mammalia > Lagomorpha > Ochotonidae > Ochotona > Ochotona princeps. The sequence continues at coordinate 10,969 of NW_026701315.1, read as the reverse complement.
ACTCCATTTGGCTCACTAACTTCACACACCATCAGGCTTCCAAGCAGCTCTCAAGGAAACTCTGTTTTCACACTCTATGCTTAGTGCCCTTTGAGTGCATTATCTAGGAATGAACCTGGTAGAGCATCCCACACAAACGAATGCTCCACATGCGGGTTTCACATGCCACCAACTCCACATTCACAGGCAACTTCAGCGCCACAGCCGTTTTCAGATAGTCCTCAATGCAAAGGCTCTAGACGCAAATATTGGTGTGAGAGCTAATTCAATCAAGGAAACACTGCATGTTGGTGAAGGGCATATTGAAGAAGGATCAGCCGAGTGGTTCTTGTGGGAGAACAACTCCATTTGGCTCACTAACTTCACACACCATCAGGCTTCCAAGCAGCTCTCAAGGAAACTCAGTTTTCACACTCTATGCTTAGTGCCCTTTGAGTGCCTATTAAATGAAATGAAGCTTGGTGAGCATCCTACAAAAACGAATGCTCCACATGCGGGTTTCACATGCCACCAACTCCACATTCACAGGCAACTTCAGCGCCACAGCCGTTTTCAGATAGCACTCAATGCAAAGGCTCTAGACGCAAATATTGGTGTGGGAGCTAATTCAATCAAGGAAACACTGCATGTTGGTGAAGGGCAAATTGAAGAAGGATCAGCCGAGTGGTTCTTGTGGGAGAACAACTCCATTTGGCTCACTAACTTCACACACCATCAGGCTTCAAAGCAGCTCTCAAGGAAACTCTGTTTTCACACTCTATGCTTAGTGCCCTTTGAGTGCATTATCTAGGAATGAACCTGGTAGAGCATCCCACACAAACGAATGCTCCACATGCGGGTTTCACATGCCACCAACTCCACATTCACAGGCAACTTCAGCGCCACAGCCGTTTTCAGATAGTCCTCAATGCAAAGGCTCTAGACGCAAATATTGGTGTGAGAGCTAATTCAATCAAGGAAACACTGCATGTTGGTGAAGGGCATATTGAAGAAGAATCAGCCGAGTGGTTCTTGTGGGAGAACAACTCCATTTGGCTCACTAACGTCACACACCATCAGGCTTCCAAGCAGCTTTCAAGGAAACTCTGTTTTCACACTCTATGCTTAGTGCCCTTTGAGTGCCTAGCACTGAAATGAAGCTTGGTGAGCATCCCACACAAACGAATGCTCCACATGCGGGTTTCACATGCCACCAACTCCACATTCACAGGCAACTTCAGCGCCACAGCCGTTTTCAGATAGCCCTCAATGCAGAGGCTCTAGACGCAAATATTGGTGTGAGAGCTAATTCAATCAAGGAAACACTGCATGTTGGTGAAGGGCATATTGAAGAAGGATCAGCCGAGTGGTTCTTGTGGGAGAACAACTCCATTTGGCTCACTAACTTCACACACCATCAGGCTTCCAAGCAGCTCTCAAGGAAACTCAGTTTTCACACTCTATGCTTAGTGCCCTTTGAGTGCATTATCTAGGAATGAACCTGGTGGAGCATCCCACACAAATGAATGCTCCACATACGGGTTTCACATGCCACCAACTCCACATTCACAGGCAACTTCAGCACCACAGCCGTTTTCAGATAGCCCTCAATGCAAAGGCTCTAGAAGCAAATATTGGTGTGAGAGCTAATTCAATCAAGGAAACACTGCATGTTGGTGAAGGGCATATTGAAGAAGGATCAGCCGAGTGGTTCTTGTGGGAGAACAACTCCATTTGGCTCACTAACTTCACAGACCATCAGGCTTCCAAGCAGCTCTCAAGGAAACTCAGTTTTCACACTCTATGCTTAATGCCCTTTGAGTGCATTATCTAGGAATGAACCTGGTAGAGCATCCCACACAAACGAATGCTCCACATGCGGGTTTCACATGCCACCAACTCCACATTCACAGGCAACTTCAGCGCCACAGCCGTTTTCAGATAGCCCTCAATGCAAAGGCTCTAGACGCAAATATTGGTGTGAGAGCTAATTCAATCAAGGAAACACTGCATGTTGTTGAAGGGCATATTGAAGAAGGATCAGCCGAGTGGTTCTTGTGGGAGAACAACTCCATTTGGCTCACTAACTTCACACACCATCAGGCTTCCAAGCAGCTCTCAAGGAAACTCAGTTTTCACACTCTATGCTTAGTGCCCATTAAGTGCCTAGCACTGAAATGAAGCTTGGTGAGCATCCCACACAAACGAATGCTCCACATGCGGGTTTCACATGCCACCAACTCCACATTCACAGGCAACTTCAGCACCACAGCCGTTTTCAGATAGCCCTCAATGCAAAGGCTCTAGAAGCAAATATTGGTGTGAGAGCTAATTCAATCAAGGAAACACTGCATGTTGGTGAAGGGCATATTGAAGAAGGATCAGCCGAGTGGTTCTTGAGGGAGAACAACTCCGTTTGGCTCACTAACTTCACACACCATCAGGCTTCCAAGCAGCTCTCAAGGAAACTCAGTTTTCACACTCTATGCTTAGTGCCCTTTGAGTGCATTATCTAGGAATGAACCTGGTAGAGCATCCCACACAAACGAATGCTCCACATGCGGGTTTCACATGCCACCAACTCCACATTCACAGGCAACTTCAGCGCCACAGCCGTTTTCAGATAGTCCTCAATGCAAAGGCTCTAGACGCAAATATTGGTGTGAGAGCTAATTCAATCAAGGAAACACTGCATGTTGGTGAAGGGCATATTGAAGAAGGATCAGCCGAGTGGTTCTTGTGGGAGAACAACTCCATTTGGCTCACTAACTTCACACACCATCAGGCTTCCAAGCAGCTCTCAAGGAAACTCAGTTTTCACACTCTATGCTTAGTGCCCTTTGAGTGCCTATTAAATGAAATGAAGCTTGGTGAGCATCCTACAAAAACGAATGCTCCACATGCGGGTTTCACATGCCACCAACTCCACATTCACAGGCAACTTCAGCGCCACAGCCGTTTTCAGATAGCACTCAATGCAAAGGCTCTAGACGCAAATATTGGTGTGGGAGCTAATTCAATCAAGGAAACACTGCATGTTGGTGAAGGGCAAATTGAAGAAGGATCAGCCGAGTGGTTCTTGTGGGAGAACAACTCCATTTGGCTCACTAACTTCACACACCATCAGGCTTCAAAGCAGCTCTCAAGGAAACTCTGTTTTCACACTCTATGCTTAGTGCCCTTTGAGTGCATTATCTAGGAATGAACCTGGTAGAGCATCCCACACAAACGAATGCTCCACATGCGGGTTTCACATGCCACCAACTCCACATTCACAGGCAACTTCAGCGCCACAGCCGTTTTCAGATAGTCCTCAATGAAAAGGCTCTAGACGCAAATATTGGTGTGAGAGCTAATTCAATCAAGGAAACACTGCATGTTGGTGAAGGGCATATTGAAGAAGAATCAGCCGAGTGGTTCTTGTGGGAGAACAACTCCATTTGGCTCACTAACGTCACACACCATCAGGCTTCCAAGCAGCTTTCAAGGAAACTCTGTTTTCACACTCTATGCTTAGTGCCCTTTGAGTGCCTAGCACTGAAATGAAGCTTGGTGAGCATCCCACACAAACGAATGCTCCACATGCGGGTTTCACATGCCACCAACTCCACATTCACAGGCAACTTCAGCGCCACAGCCGTTTTCAGATAGCCCTCAATGCAGAGGCTCTAGACGCAAATATTGGTGTGAGAGCTAATTCAATCAAGGAAACACTGCATGTTGGTGAAGGGCATATTGAAGAAGGATCAGCCGAGTGGTTCTTGTGGGAGAACAACTCCATTTGGCTCACTAACTTCACACACCATCAGGCTTCCAAGCAGCTCTCAAGGAAACTCAGTTTTCACACTCTATGCTTAGTGCCCTTTGAGTGCATTATCTAGGAATGAACCTGGTGGAGCATCCCACACAAATGAATGCTCCACATACGGGTTTCACATGCCACCAACTCCACATTCACAGGCAACTTCAGCACCACAGCCGTTTTCAGATAGCCCTCAATGCAAAGGCTCTAGAAGCAAATATTGGTGTGAGAGCTAATTCAATCAAGGAAACACTGCATGTTGGTGAAGGGCATATTGAAGAAGGATCAGCCGAGTGGTTCTTGTGGGAGAACAACTCCATTTGGCTCACTAACTTCACAGACCATCAGGCTTCCAAGCAGCTCTCAAGGAAACTCAGTTTTCACACTCTATGCTTAATGCCCTTTGAGTGCATTATCTAGGAATGAACCTGGTAGAGCATCCCACACAAACGAATGCTCCACATGCGGGTTTCACATGCCACCAACTCCACATTCACAGGCAACTTCAGCGCCACAGCCGTTTTCAGATAGCCCTCAATGCAAAGGCTCTAGACGCAAATATTGGTGTGAGAGCTAATTCAATCAAGGAAACACTGCATGTTGTTGAAGGGCATATTGAAGAAGGATCAGCCGAGTGGTTCTTGTGGGAGAACAACTCCATTTGGCTCACTAACTTCACACACCATCAGGCTTCCAAGCAGCTCTCAAGGAAACTCAGTTTTCACACTCTATGCTTAGTGCCCATTAAGTGCCTAGCACTGAAATGAAGCTTGGTGAGCATCCCACACAAACGAATGCTCCACATGCGGGTTTCACATGCCACCAACTCCACATTCACAGGCAACTTCAGCACCACAGCCGTTTTCAGATAGCCCTCAATGCAAAGGCTCTAGAAGCAAATATTGGTGTGAGAGCTAATTCAATCAAGGAAACACTGCATGTTGGTGAAGGGCATATTGAAGAAGGATCAGCCGAGTGGTTCTTGAGGGAGAACAACTCCGTTTGGCTCACTAACTTCACACACCATCAGGCTTCCAAGCAGCTCTCAAGGAAACTCAGTTTTCACACTCTATGCTTAGTGCCCTTTGAGTGCATTATCTAGGAATGAACCTGGTAGAGCATCCCACACAAACGAATGCTCCACATGCGGGTTTCACATGCCACCAACTCCACATTCACAGGCAACTTCAGCGCCACAGCCGTTTTCAGATAGCACTCAATGCAAAGGCTCTAAACGCAAATATTGGTGTGAGAGCTAATTCAATCAAGGAAACACTGCATGTTGGTGAAGGGCATATTGAAGAAGGATCAGCCGAGTGGTTCTTGTGGGAGAACAACTCCATTTGGCTCACTAACTTCACACACCATCAGGCTTCCAAGCAGCTCTCAAGGAAACTCAGTTTTCACACTCTATGCTTAGTGCCCTTTGAGTGCCTATTAAATGAAATGAAGCTTGGTGAGCATCCTACACAAACGAATGCTCCACATGCGGGTTTCACATGCCACCAACTCCACATTCACAGGCAACTTCAGCGCCACAGCCATTTTCAGATAGCCTTCAATGCAAAGGCTCTAGACGCAAATATTGGTGTGGGAGCTAATTCAATCAAGGAAACACTGCATGTTGGTGAAGGGCATATTGAAGAAGATTCAGCCGAGTGGTTCTTGTGGGAGAACAACTCCATTTGGCTCACTAACTTCACACACCATCAGGCTTCCAAGCAGCTCTCAAGGAAACTCTGTTTTCACACTCTATGCTTAGTGCCCTTTGAGTGCATTATCTAGGAATGAACCTGGTAGAGCATCCCACACAAACGAATGCTCCACATGCGGGTTTCACATGCCACCAACTCCACATTCACAGGCAACTTCAGCGCCACAGCCGTTTTCAGATAGTCCTCAATGCAAAGGCTCTAGACGCAAATATTGGTGTGAGAGCTAATTCAATCAAGGAAACACTGCATGTTGGTGAAGGGCATATTGAAGAAGGATCAGCCGAGTGGTTCTTGTGGGAGAACAACTCCATTTGGCTCACTAACTTCACACACCATCAGGCTTCCAAGCAGCTCTCAAGGAAACTCAGTTTTCACACTCTATGCTTAGTGCCCTTTGAGTGCCTATTAAATGAAAAGAAGCTTGGTGAGCATCCTACAAAAACGAATGCTCCACATGCGGGTTTCACATGCCACCAACTCCACATTCACAGGCAACTTCAGCGCCACAGCCGTTTTCAGATAGCACTCAATGCAAAGGCTCTAGACGCAAATATTGGTGTGGGAGCTAATTCAATCAAGGAAACACTGCATGTTGGTGAAGGGCAAATTGAAGAAGGATCAGCCGAGTGGTTCTTGTGGGAGAACAACTCCATTTGGCTCACTAACTTCACACACCATCAGGCTTCAAAGCAGCTCTCAAGGAAACTCTGTTTTCACACTCTATGCTTAGTGCCCTTTGAGTGCATTATCTAGGAATGAACCTGGTAGAGCATCCCACACAAACGAATGCTCCACATGCGGGTTTCACATGCCACCAACTCCACATTCACAGGCAACTTCAGCGCCACAGCCGTTTTCAGATAGTCCTCAATGCAAAGGCTCTAGACGCAAATATTGGTGTGAGAGCTAATTCAATCAAGGAAACACTGCATGTTGGTGAAGAGCATATTGAAGAAGGATCAGCCGAGTGGTTCTTGTGGGAGAACAACTCCATTTGGCTCACTAACTTCACACACCATCAGGCTTCCAAGCAGCTTTCAAGGAAACTCTGTTTTCACACTCTATGCTTAGTGCCCTTTGAGTGCCTAGCACTGAAATGAAGCTTGGTGAGCATCCCACACAAACGAATGCTCCACATGCGGGTTTCACATGCCACCAACTCCACATTCACAGGCAACTTCAGCGCCACAGCCGTTTTCAGATAGCCCTCAATGCAAAGGCTCTAGACGCAAATATTGGTGTGAGAGCTAATTCAATCAAGGAAACACTGCATGTTGGTGAAGGGCATATTGAAGAAGGATCAGCCGAGTGGTTCTTGTGGGAGAACAACTCCATTTGGCTCACTAACTTCACACACCATCAGGCTTCCAAGCAGCTCTCAAGGAAACTCAGTTTTCACCCTGTATGCTTAGTGCCCTTTGAGTGCATTATCTAGGAATGAACCTGGTGGAGCATCCCACACAAATGAATGCTCCACATACGGGTTTCACATGCCACCAACTCCACATTCACAGGCAACTTCAGCACCACAGCCGTTTTCAGATAGCCCTCAATGCAAAGGCTCTAGAAGCAAATATTGGTGTGAGAGCTAATTCAATCAAGGAAACACTGCATGTTGGTGAAGGGCATATTGAAGAAGGATCAGCCGAGTGGTTCTTGTGGGAGAACAACTCCATTTGGCTCACTAACTTCACACACCATCAGGCTTCCAAGCAGCTCTCAAGGAAACTCAGTTTTCACACTCTATGCTTAGTGCCCTTTGAGTGCATTATCTAGGAATGAACCTGGTAGAGCATCCCACACAAACGAATGCTCCACATGCGGGTTTCACATGCCACCAACTCCACATTCACAGGCAACTTCAGCGCCACAGCCGTTTTCAGATAGCCCTCAATTCAAAGGCTCTAGACGCAAATATTGGTGTGAGAGCTAATTCAATCAAGGAAACACTGCATGTTGGTGAAGGGCATATTGAAGAAGGATCAGCCGAGTGGTTCTTGTGGGAGAACAACTCCATTTGGCTCACTAACTTCACACACCATCAGGCTTCCAAGCAGCTCTCAAGGAAACTCAGTTTTCACACTCTATGCTTAGTGCCCATTAAGTGCCTAGCACTGAAATGAAGCTTGGTGAGCATCCCACACAAACGAATGCTCCACATGCGGGTTTCACATGCCACCAACTCCACATTCACAGGCAACTTCAACGCCACAGCCGTTTTCAGATAGCCCTCAATGCAAAGGCTCTAGACGCAAATATTGGTGTGAGAGCTAATTCAATCAAGGAAACACTGCATGTTGGTGAAGGGCATATTGAAGAAGGATCAGCCAAGTGGTTCTTGTGGGAGAACAACTCCATTTGGCTCACTAACTTCACACACCATCAGGCTTCCACGCAGCTCTTAAGGAAACTCTGTTTTCACACTCTATGCTTAGTGCCCTTTGAGTGCATTATCTAGGAATGAACCTGGTAGAGCTTCCCACACAAACGAATGCTCCACATGCGGGTTTCACATGCCACCAACTCCACATTCACAGGCAACTTCAGCGCCACAGCCGTTTTCAGATAGTCCTCAATGCAAAGGCTCTAGACACAAATATTGGTGTGAGAGCTAATTCAATCAAGGAAACACTGCATGTTGGTGAAGGGCATATTGAAGAAGGATCAGCCGAGTGGTTCTTGTGGGAGAACAACTCCATTTGGCTCACTAACTTCACACACCATCAGGCTTCCAAGCAGCTCTCAAGGAAACTCAGTTTTCACACTCTATGCTTAGTGCCCATTAAGTGCCTAGCACTGAAATGAAGCTTGGTGAGCATCCCACACAAACGAATGCTCCACATGCGGGTTTCACATGCCACCAACTCCACATTCACAGGCAACTTCAGCGCCACAGCCGTTTTCAGATAGCCCTCTATTCAAAGGCTCTAGAAGCAAATATTGGTGTGGGAGCTAATTCAATCGAGGAAACACTGCATGTTGGTGAAGGGCATATTGAAGAAGGATCAGCCGAGTGGTTCTTGTGGGAGAACAACTCCATTTGGCTCACTAACTTCACACACCATCAGGCTTCCAAGCAGCTCTCAAGGAAACTCAGTTTTCACACTCTATGCTTTAGTGCACTTTGAGTGCCTATTAAATGAAATGAAGCTTGGTGAGCATCCTACACAAACGAATGCTCCACATGCGGGTTTCACATGCCACCAACTCCACATTCACAGGCAACTTCAGCGCCACAGCCGTTTTCAGATAGCCCTCAATGCAAAGGCTCTAGACGCAAATATTGGTGTGGGAGCTAATTCAATCAAGGAAACACTGCATGTTGGTGAAGGGCATATTGAAGAAGGATCAGCCGAGTGGTTCTTGTGGGAGAACAACTCCATTTGGCTCACTAACTTCACACACCATCAGGCTTCCAAGCAGCTCTCAAGGAAACTCTGTTTTCACACTCTATGCTTAGTGCCCTTTGAGTGCATTATCTAGGAATGAACCTGGTAGAGCATCCCACACAAACGAATGCTCCACATGCGGGTTTCACATGCCACCAACTCCACATTCACAGGCAACTACAGCGCCACAGCCGTTTTCAGATAGTCCTCAATGCAAAGGCTCTAGACGCAAATATTGGTGTGAGAGCTAATTCAATCAAGGAAACACTGCATGTTGGTGAAGGGCATATTGAAGAAGGATCAGCCGAGTGGTTCTTGTTGGAGAACAACTCCATTTGGCTCACTAACTTCACAGACCATCAGGCTTCCAAGCAGCTCTCAAGGAAACTCTGTTTTCACACTCTATGCTTAGTGCCCTTTGAGTGCCTAGCACTGAAATGAAGCTTGGTGAGCATCCCACACAAACGAATGCTCCACATGCGGGTTTCACATGCCACCAATTCCACATTCACAGGCAACTTCAGCGCCACAGCTGTTTTCAGATAGCCCTCAATGAAAAGGCTCTAGACGCAAATATTGGTGTGAGAGCTAATTCAATCAAGGAAACACTGCATGTTGGTGAAGGGCATATTGAAGAAGGATCAGCCGAGTGGTTCTTGTGGGAGAACAACTCCATTTGGCTCACTAACTTCACACACCATCAGGCTTCCAAGCAGCTCTCAAGGAAACTCAGTTTTCACACTCTATGCTTACTGCCCTTTGAGTGCATTATCTAGGAATGAACCTGGTGGAGCATCACACACAAATGAATGCTCCACATACGGGTTTCACATGCCACCAACTCCACATTCACAGGCAACTTCAGCACCACAGCCGTTTTCAGATAGCCCTCAATGCAAAGGCTCTAGACGCAAATATTGGTGTGAGAGCTAATTCAATCAAGGAAACACTGCATGTTGGTGAAGGGCATATTGAAGAAGGATCAGCCGAGTGGTTCTTGTGGGAGAACAACTCCATTTGGCTCACTAACTTCACACACCATCAGGCTTCCAAGCAGCTCTCAAGGAAACTCAGTTTTCACACTCTATGCTTAGTGCCCTTTGAGTGCCTATTAAATGAAATGAAGCTTGGTGAGCATCCTACACAAACGAATGCTCCACATGCGGGTTTCACATGCCACCAACTCCACATTCACAGGCAACTTCAGCGCCACAGCCGTTTTCAGATAGCCCTCAATGCAAAGGCTCTAGACGCAAATATTGGTGTGAGAGCTAATTCAATCAAGGAAACACTGCATGTTGGTGAAGGGCATATTGAAGAAGGATCAGCCGAGTGGTTCTTGTTGGAGAACAACTCCATTTGGCTCACTAACTTCACACACCATCAGGCTTCCAAGCAGCTCTCAAGGAAACTCAGTTTTCACACTCTATGCTTAGTGCCCTTTGAGTGCATTATCTAGGAATGAACCTGGTGGAGCATCCCACACAAACGAATGCTCCACATACGGGTTTCACATGCCACCAACTCCACATTCACAGGCAACTTCAGCACCACAGCCGTTTTCAGATAGCCCTCAATGCAAAGGCTCTAGAAGCAAATATTGGTGTGAGAGCTAATTCAATCAAGGAAACACTGCATGTTGGTGAAGGGCATATTGAAGAAGTGGCTCACTAACTTCACACACCATCAGGCTTCCAAGCAGCTCTCAAGGAAACTCAGATTTCACACTCTATGCTTAGTGCCCTTTGAGTGCATTATCTAGGAATGAACCTGGTAGAGCATCCCACACAAACGAATGCTCCACATGCGGGTTTCACATGCCAGCAACTCCACATTCACAGGCAACTTCAGCGCCACAGCCGTTTCAGATAGCCCTCAATGCAAAGGCTCTAGACGCAAATATTGGTGTGAGAGCTAATTCAATCAAGGAAACAATGCATGTTGGTGAAGGGCATATTGAAGAAGGATCACCCGAATGGTTCTTGTGGGAGAACAACTCCATTTGGCTCACTAACTTCACACACCATCAGGCTTCAAGCAGCTCTCAAGGAAACTCAGTTTTCACACTCTATGCTTAGTGCCCT
>NW_026701314.1:0-29150 GCF_030435755.1 Ochotona princeps | reverse complement strand
GGTTCATTCCTAGATAATGCACTCAAAGGGCACTAAGCATAGAGTGTGAAAACTGAGTTTCCTTGAGAGCTGCTTGGAAGCCTGATGGTGTGTGAAGTTAGTGAGCCAACTGGAGTTGTTCTCCCACAAGAACCACTCGGCTGATCCTTCTTCAATATGCCCTTCACCAACATGCAGTGTTTCCTTGATTGAATTAGCTCTCACACCAATATTTGCGTCTAGAGCCTTTGCATTGAGGGCTATCTGAAAACGGCTGTGGCGCTGAAGTTGCCTGAGAATGTGGAGTTGGTGGCATGTGAAACCCGCATGTGGAGCATTCGTTTGTGTGGGATGCTCACCAAGCTTCATTTCAGTGCTAGGCACTGAAGGGCACTAAGCATAGAGTGTGAAAACTGAGTTTCCTTGAGAGCTGCTTGGAAGCCTGATGGTGTGTGAAGTTAGTGAGCCAAATGGAGTTGTTCTCCCACAAGATCCACTCGGCTGATCCTTCTTCAATATGCCCTTCACCAACATGCATTGTTTTCTTGATTGAATTACCTCTCACACCAATATTTGAATCTAGAGCCTTTGCATTGAGGGCTATCTGAAAACGGCTGTGGCGCTGAAGTTGCCTGAGAATGTGGAGTTGGTGGCATGTGAAACCCACATGTGGAGCATTCGTTTGTGTGGGATGCCTCACCAAGCTTCATTTCAGTCCTAGGCACTCAAAGGGCACTAAGCATAGAGTGTGAAAACTGAGTTTCCTTGAGAGCTGCTTGGAAGCCTGATGGTGTGTGAAGTTAGTGAGCCAAATGGAGTTGTTCTCCCACAAGAACCACTCGGCTGATCCTTCTTCAATATGCCCTTCACCAACATGCAGTGTTTCCTTGATTGAATTAGCTCTCACACCAATATTTGCGTCTAAAGCCTTTGCACTGAGGGCTATCTGAAAACGGCTGTGGCACTGAAGTTGACTGTGAATGTGGAGTTGGTGGCATGTGAAACCCGCATGTGGAGCATTCGTTTGTGTGGGATGCTCTACCAGGTTCATTCCTAGATAAAGCACTCAAAGGGCACTAAGCATAGAGTGTGAAAACTGAGTTTCCTTGAGAGCTGCTTGGAAGCCTGATGGTGTGTGAAGTTAGTGAGCCAACTGGAGTTGTTCTCCCACAAGAACCACTCTGCTGATCCTTCTTCAATATGCCCTTCACCCATGCAGTGTTTCCTTGATTGAATTAGCTCTCACACCAATATTTGCGTCTAGAGCTTTTGCATTGAGGGCTATCTGAAAACGGCTGTGGCGCTGAAGTTGCCAGTGAATGTGGAGTTGGTGGCATGTGAAACCCACATGTGGAGCATTCGTTTGTGTGGGATGCTCACCAAGCTTCATTTCAGTCCTAGGCACTCAAAGGGCACTAAGCATAGAGTGTGAAAACTGAGTTTCCTTGAGAGCTGCTTGGAAGCCTGATGGTGTGTGAAGTTAGTGAGCCAACTGGAGTTGTTCTCCCACAAGAACCACTCGGCTGATCCTTCTTCAATATGCCCTTCACCAACATGCAGTGTTTCCTTGATTGAATTAGCTCTCACACCAATATTTGCGTCTAGAGCCTTTGCATTGAGGGCTATCTGAAAACGACTGTGGCGCTGACGTTGCCTGTGAATGTGGAGTTGGTGGCATGTGAAACCCGCATGTGGAGCATTCGTTTGTGTGGGATGCTCTACCAGGTTCATTCCTAGATAATGCACTCAAAGGGCACTAAGCATAGAGTGTGAAAACTGAGTTTCCTTGAACGAAGCTGCTTGGAAGCCTGATGGTGTGTGAAGTTAGTGAGCCAACTGGAGTTGTTCTCCCACAAGAACCACTCGGCTGATCCTTCTTCAATATGCCCTTCACCAACATGCAGTGTTTCCTTGATTGAATTAGCTCTCACACCAATATTTGCGTCTAGAGCCTTTGCATTGAGGGCTATCTGAAAACGGCTGTGGCGCTGAAGTTGCCTGAGAATGTGGAGTTGGTGGCATGTGAAACCCGCATGTGGAGCATTCGTTTGTGTGGGATGCTCACCAAGCTTCATTTCAGTGCTAGGCACTCAAAGGGCACTAAGCATAGAGTGTGAAAACTGAGTTTCCTTGAGAGCTGCTTGGAAGCCTGATGGTGTGTGAAGTTAGTGAGCCAAATGGAGTTGTTCTCCCACAAGATCCACTCGGCTGATCCTTCTTCAATATGCCCTTCACCAACATGCAGTGTTTTCTTGATTGAATTACCTCTCACACCAATATTTGAATCTAGAGCCTTTGCATTGAGGGCTATCTGAAAACGGCTGTGGCGCTGAAGTTGCCTGAGAATGTGGAGTTGGTGGCATGTGAAACCCACATGTGGAGCATTCGTTTGTGTGGGATGCTCACCAAGCTTCATTTCAGTCCTAGGCACTCAAAGGGCACTAAGCATAGAGTGTGAAAACTGAGTTTCCTTGAGAGCTGCTTGGAAGCCTGATGGTGTGTGAAGTTAGTGAGCCAAATGGAGTTGTTCTCCCACAAGAACCACTCGGCTGATCCTTCTTCAATATGCCCTTCACCAACATGCAGTGTTTCCTTGATTGAATTAGCTCTCACACCAATATTTGCGTCTAAAGCCTTTGCACTGAGGGCTATCTGAAAACGGCTGTGGCACTGAAGTTGACTGTGAATGTGGAGTTGGTGGCATGTGAAACCCGCATGTGGAGCATTCGTTTGTGTGGGATGCTCTACCAGGTTCATTCCTAGATAAAGCACGCAAAGGGCACTAAGCATAGAGTGTGAAAACTGAGTTTCCTTGAGAGCTGCTTGGAAGCCTGATGGTGTGTGAAGTTAGTGAGCCAACTGGAGTTGTTCTCCCACAAGAACCACTCGGCTGATCCTTCTTCAATATGCCCTTCACCAACATGCAGTGTTTCCTTGATTGAATTAGCTCTCACACCAATATTTGCGACTAGAGCTTTTGCATTGAGGGCTATCTGAAAACGGCTGTGGCGCTGAAGTTGCCAGTGAATGTGGAGTTGGTGGCATGTGAAACCCACATGTGGAGCATTCGTTTGTGTGGGATGCTCACCAAGCTTCATTTCAGTCTTAGGCACTCAAAGGGCACTAAGCATAGAGTGTGAAAACTGAGTTTCCTTGAGAGCTGCTTGGAAGCCTGATGGTGTGTGAAGTTAGTGAGCCAACTGGAGTTGTTCTCCCACAAGAACCACTCGGCTGATCCTTCTTCAATATGCCCTTCACCAACTTTCAGTGTTTCCTTGATTGAATTAGCTCTCACACCAATATTTGCGTCTAAAGCCTTTGCATTGAGGGCTATCTGACAACGGCTGTGGCACTGACGATGCCTGAGAATGTGGAGTTCGGTGGCATGTGAAACCCGCATGTGGAGCATTCGTTTGTGTGGGATGCTCTACCAGGTTCATTCCTAGATAATGCACTCAAAGGGCACTAAGCATAGAGTGTGAAAACTGAGTTTCCTTGAGAGCTGCTTGGAAGCCTGATGGTGTGTGAAGTTCGTGAGCCAAATGGAGTTGTTCTCCCACAAGAACCACTTGCCTGATCCTTCTTCAATATGCCCTTCACCAACATGCAGTGTTTCCTTGATTGAATTAGCTCTCACACCAATATTTGCATCTAGAAATTTTGCATTGAGGGCTATCTGAAAACGGCTGTTGCGCTGATGTTGCCAGTGCATGTGGAGTTGGTGGCATGTGAAACCCGCATGTGGAGCATTCGTTTGTGTGGGATGCTCACCAAGCTTCATTTCAGTGCTAGGCACTGAAGGGCACTAAGCATAGAATGTGAAAACTGAGTTTCCTTGAGAGCTGCTTGGAAGCCTGATGGTGTGTGAAGTTAGTGAGCCAACTGGAATTGTTTTCCCACAAGAACCACTCGGCTGATCCTTCTTCAATATGCCCTTCACCAACATGCAGTGTTTCCTTGATTGAATTAGCTCTCACACCAATATTTGCGTCTAGAGCCTTTACATTAAGGGCTATGTGAAAACGGCTGTGGCGCTGAAGTTGCCAGTGAATGTGGAGTTGGTGGCATGTGAAACCCGCATGTGGAGCATTCGTTTGTGTGGGATGCTCACCAAGCTTCATTTCTAGATAATGCACTCAAAGGGCACTAAGCATAGAGTGTGAAAACTGAGTTTCCTTGAGAGCTGCTTGGAAGCCTGATGGTGTGTGAAGTTAGTGAGCCAAATGGAGTTGTTCTCCCACAAGAACCACTCGGCTGATCCTTCTTCAATATGCCCTTCACCAACATGCAGTGTTTCCTTGATTGAATTAGCTCTCACACCAATATTTGCGTCTAGAGCCTTTACATTAAGGGCTATGTGAAAACGGCTGTGGCGCTGAAGTTGAAAGTGAATGTGGAGTTGGTGGCATGTGAAACCCACATGTGGAGCATTCGTTTGTGTGGGATGCTCACCAAGCTTCATTTCCGTCCTAGGCACTCAAAGCGCACTAAGCATAGAGTGTGAAAACTGAGTTTCCTTGAGAACTGCTTGGAAGCCTGATGGTGTGTGAAGTTAGTGAGCCAAATGGAATTGTTTTCCCACAAGAACCACTTGGCTGATCCTTCTTCAATATGCCCTTCACCAACATGCAGTGTTTCCTTGATTGAATTAGCTCTCACACCAATATTTGCGTCTAGAGCCTTTGCATTGAGGGCTATCTGAAAACGGCTGTGGGGCTGACGTTGCCT
The DNA here is from genome assembly GCF_030435755.1 of Ochotona princeps. Lineage (NCBI taxonomy): Eukaryota > Metazoa > Chordata > Mammalia > Lagomorpha > Ochotonidae > Ochotona > Ochotona princeps. The sequence continues at coordinate 24,443 of NW_026701314.1, read as the reverse complement.
GAGAATGTGGAGTTGGTGGCATGTGCAACCCGCATGTGGAGCATTCGTTTGTGTGGGATGCTCTACCAGGTTCATTCCTAGATAATGCACTCAAAGGGCACTAGGCATAGAGTGTGAAAACTGAGTTTCCTTGAGAGCAGCTTGGAAGCCTGATGGTGTATGAAGTTCGTGAGCCAAATGGAGTTGTTCTCCCACAAGAACCACTCGACTGATCCTTCTTCAATATGCCCTTCACCAACATGCAGTGTTTCCTTGATTGAATTAGCTCTCACACCAATATTTGCATCTAGAGATTTTGCATTGAGGGCTATCTGAAAATGGCTGTGGCGCTGAAGTTGCCTGTGAATGTGGAGTTGGTGGCATGTGAAACCCGCATGTGGAGCATTCGTTTGTGTGGGATGCTCACCAAGCTTCATTTCAGTGCTAGGCACTGAAGGGCACTAAGCATAGAATGTGAAAACTGAGTTTCCTTGAGAGCTGCTTGGAAGCCTGATGGTGTGTGAAGTTAGTGAGCCAACTGGAATTGTTTTCCCACAAGAACCACTCGGCTGATCCTTCTTCAATATGCCCTTCACCAACATGCAGTGTTTCCTTGATTGAATTAGCTCTCACACCAATATTTGCGTCTAGAGCCTTTGCATTGAGGGCTATCTGAAAACGGCTGTGGCGCTGACGTTGCCTGTGAATGTGCAGTTGGTGGCATGTGAAACCCGCATGTGGAGCATTCGTTTGTGTGGGATGCTCTACCAGGTTCATTCCTAGATAATGCACTCAAAGTGCACTAAGCATAGAGTGTGAAAACTGAGTTTCCTTGAGAGCTGCTTAGAAGCCTGATGGTGTGTGAAGTTAGTGAGCCAAATGGAGTTGTTCTCCCACAAGATCCACTCGGCTGATCCTTCTTCAATATGCCCTTCACCAACATACTGTGTTTTCTTGATTGAATTACCTCTCACACCAATATTTGCGTCTACAGCCTTTGCATTGAGGGCTATCTGAAAACGGCTGTGGCGCTGAAGTTGCCTGTGAATGTGGAGTTGGTGGCATGTGAAACCCACATGTGGAGGATTCGTTTGTGTGGGATGCTCACCAAGCTTCATTTCAGTCCTAGGCACTGAAGGGCACTAAGCATAGAATGTGAAAACTGAGTTTCCTTGAGAGCTGCTTGGAAGCCTGATGGTGTGTGAAGTTAGTGAGCCAAATGGAGTTGTTCTCCCACAAGATCCACTCGGCTGATCCTTCTTCAATATGCCCTTCACCAACATGCAGTGTTTCCTTGATTGAATTAGCTCTCACACCAATATTTGCGTCTAAAGCCTTTGCACTGAGGGCTCTCTGAAAACGGCTGTGGCACTGAAGTTGCCTGTGAATGTGGAGTTGGTGGCATGTGAAACCCGCATGTGGAGCATTCGTTTGTGTGGGATGCTCACCAAGCTTCATTTCTAGATAATGCACTCATAGGGCACTAAGCATAGAGTGTGAAAACTGAGTTTCCTTGAGAGCTGCTTGGAAGCCTGATGGTGTGTGAAGTTAGTGAGCCAAATGGAGTTGTTCTCCCACAAGAACCACTCGGCTGATCCTTCTTCAATATGCCCTTCACCAACATGCAGTGTTTCCTTGATTGAATTAGCTCTCACACCAATATTTGCGTCTAGAGCCTTTACATTAAGGGCTATGTGAAAACGGCTGTGGCGCTGAAGTTGCCAGTGAATGTGGAGTTGGTGGCATGTGAAACCCACATGTGGAGCATTCGTTTGTGTGGGATGCTCACCAAGCTTCATTTCCGTCCTAGGCACTCAAAGCGCACTAAGCATAGAGTGTGAAAACTGAGTTTCCTTGAGAGCTGCTTGGAAGCCTGATGGTGTGTGAAGTTAGTGAGCCAAATGGAATTGTTTTCCCACAAGAACCACTTGGCTGATCCTTCTTCAATATGCCCTTCACCAACATGCAGTGTTTCCTTGATTGAATTAGCTCTCACACCAATATTTGCGTCTAGAGCCTTTGCATTGAGGGCTATCTGAAAACGGCTGTGGGGCTGACGTTGCCTGAGAATGTGGAGTTGGTGGCATGTGCAACCCGCATGTGGAGCATTCGTTTGTGTGGGATGCTCTACCAGGTTCATTCCAAGATAATGCACTCAAAGGGCACTAGGCATAGAGTGTGAAAACTGAGTTTCCTTGAGAGCTGCTTGGAAGCCTGATGGTGTATGAAGTTCGTGAGCCAAATGGAGTTGTTCTCCCACAAGAACCACTCGGCTGATCCTTCTTCAATATGCCCTTCACCAACATGCAGTGTTTCCTTGATTGAATTAGCTCTCACACCAATATTTGCGTCTAGAGCCTTTGCATTGAGGGCTATCTGAAAATGGCTGTGGCCCTGAAGTTGCCAGTGAATGTGGAGTTGGTGGCATGTGAAACCCACATGTGGAGCATTCGTTTGTGTGGGATGCTCTACCAGGTTCATTCCTAGATAATGCACTCAAAGGGCACTAAGCATAGAGTGTGAAAACTGAGTTTCCTTGAGAGCTGCTTGGAAGCCTGATGGCGTGTGAAGTTAGTGAGCCAACTGGAGTTGTTCTCCCACAAGAACCACTCGGCTGATCCTTCTTCAATATGCCCTTCACCAACATGCAGTGTTTCCTTGATTGAATTAGCTCTCACACCAATATTTGCGTCTAGAGCCTTTGCATTGAGGGCTATCTGAAAACGGCTGTGGCGCTGAAGTTGCCTGAGAATGTGGAGTTGGTGGCATGTGAAACCCGCATGTGGAGCATTCGTTTGTGTGGGATGCTCACCAAGCTTCATTTCAGTGCTAGGCGCTGAAGGGCACTAAGCATAGAGTGTGAAAACTGAGTTTCCTTGAGAGCTGATTGGAAGCCTGATGGTGTGTGAAGTTAGTGAGCCAACTGGAGTTGTTCTCCCACAAGATCCACTCGGCTGATCCTTCTTCAATATGCCCTTCACCAACATGCAGTGTTTTCTTGATTGAATTACCTCTCACACCAATATTTGAATCTAGAGCCTTTGCATTGAGGGCTATCTGAAAACGGCTGTGGCGCTGAAGTTGCCTGAGAATGTGGAGTTGGTGGCATGTGAAACCCACATGTGGAGCATTCGTTTGTGTGGGATGCTCACCAAGCTTCATTTCAGTCCTAGGCACTCAAAGGGCACTAAGCATAGAGTGTGAAAACTGAGTTTCCTTGAGAGCTGCTTGGAAGCCTGATGGTGTGTGAAGTTAGTGAGCCAAATGGAGTTGTTCTCCCACAAGAACCACTCGGCTGATCCTTCTTCAATATGCCCTTCACCAACATGCAGTGTTTCCTTGATTGAATTAGCTCTCACACCAATATTTGCGTCTAAAGCCTTTGCACTGAGGGCTATCTGAAAACGGCTGTGGCACTGAAGTTGACTGTGAATGTGGAGTTGGTGGCATGTGAAACCCACATGTGGAGCATTCGTTTGTGCGGGATGCTCTACCAGGTTCATTCCTAGATAAAGCACTCAAAGGGCACTAAGCATAGAGTGTGAAAACTGAGTTTCCTTGAGAGCTGCTTGGAAGCCTGATGGTGTGTGAAGTTAGTGAGCCAACTGGAGTTGTTCTCCCACAAGAACCACTCGGCTGATCCTTCTTCAATATGCCCTTCACCAACATGCAGTGTTTCCTTGATTGAATTAGCTCTCACACCAATATTTGCGTCTAGAGCCTTTGCATTGAGGGCTATCTGAAAACGGCTGTGGCGCTGACATTGCCTGTGAATGTGGAGTTGGTGGCATGTGCAACCCGCATGTGGAGCATTCGTTTGTGTGGGATGCTCTACCAGGTTCATTCCTAGATAATGCACTCAAAGGGCACTAAGCATAGAGTGTGAAAACTGAGTTTCCTTGAGAGCTGCTTGGAAGCCTGATGGTGTGTGAAGTTAGTGAGCCAACTGGAGTTGTTCTCCCACAAGAACCACTCGGCTGATCCTTCTTCAATATGCCCTTCACCAACATGCAGTGTTTCCTTGATTGAATTAGCTCTCACACCAATATTTGCGTCTAAAGCCTTTGCATTGAGGGCTATCTGACAACGGCTGTGGCGCTGACGATGCCTGAGAATGTGGAGTTGGTGGCATGTGAAACCCGCATGTGGAGCATTCGTTTGTGTGGGATGCTCTACCAGGTTCATTCCTAGATAATGCACTCAAAGGGCACTAAGCATAGAGTGTGAAAACTGAGTTTCCTTGAGAGCTGCTTGGAAGCCTGATGGTGTGTGAAGTTAGTGAGCCAACTGGAGTTGTTTTCCCACAAGAACCACTCGGCTGATCCTTCTTCAATATGCCCTTCACCAACATGCAGTGTTTCCTTGATTGAATTAGCTCTCACACCAATATTTGCGTCTAGAGCCTTTGCATTGAGGGCTATCTGAAAACGGCTGTGGCGCTGACGTTGCCTGTGAATGTGGAGTTGGTGACATGTGCAACCCGCATGTGGAGCATTCGTTTGTGTGGGATGCTCTACCAGGTTCATTCCTAGATAATGCACTCAAAGGGCACTAAGCATAGAGTGTGAAAACTGAGTTTCCTTGAGAGCTGCTTGGAAGCCTGATGGTGTGTGAAGTTAGTGAGCCAACTGGAGTTGTTCTCCCACAAGAACCACTCGGCTGATCCTTCTTCAATATGCCCTTCACCAACATGCAGTGTTTCCTTGATTGAATTAGCTCTCACACCAATATTTGCGTCTAGAGCCTTTGCATTGAGGGCTATCTGAAAACGGCTGTGGCGCTGAAGTTGCCTGAGAATGTGGAGTTGGTGGCATGTGAAACCCGCATGTGGAGCATTCGTTTGTGTGGGATGCTCACCAAGCTTCATTTCAGTGCTAGGCACTGAAGGGCACTAAGCATAGAGTGTGAAAACTGAGTTTCCTTGAGAGCTGCTTGGAAGCCTGATGGTGTGTGAAGTTAGTGAGCCAAATGGAGTTGTTCTCCCACAAGATCCACTCGGCTGATCCTTCTTCAATATGCCCTTCACCAACATGCAGTGTTTTCTTGATTGAATTACCTCTCACACCAATATTTGAATCTAGAGCCTTTGCATTGAGGGCTATCTGAAAACGGCTGTGGCGCTGAAGTTGCCTGAGAATGTGGAGTTGGTGGCATGTGAAACCCACATGTGGAGCATTCGTTTGTGTGGGATGCTCACCAAGCTTCATTTCAGTCCTAGGCACTCAAAGGGCACTAAGCATAGAGTGTGAAAACTGAGTTTCCTTGAGAGCTGCTTGGAAGCCTGATGGTGTGTGAAGTTAGTGAGCCAAATGGAGTTGTTCTCCCACAAGAACCACTCGGCTGATCCTTCTTCAATATGCCCTTCACCAACATGCAGTGTTTCCTTGATTGAATTAGCTCTCACACCAATATTTGCGTCTAAAGCCTTTGCACTGAGGGCTATCTGAAAACGGCTGTGGCACTGAAGTTGACTGTGAATGTGGAGTTGGTGGCATGTGAAACCCGCATGTGGAGCATTCGTTTGTGTGGGATGCTCTACCAGGTTCATTCCTAGATAATGCACTCAAAGGGCACTAAGCATAGAGTGTGAAAACTGAGTTTCCTTGAGAGCTGCTTGGAAGCCTGATGGTGTGTGAAGTTCGTGAGCCAAATGGAGTTGTTCTCCCACAAGAACCACTTGCCTGATCCTTCTTCAATATGCCCTTCACCAACATGCAGTGTTTCCTTGATTGAATTAGCTCTCACACCAATATTTGCGTCTAGAGCCTTTGCATTGAGGGCTATCTGAAAACGGCTGTGGCGCTGACGTTGCCTGTGAATGTGGAGTTGGTGGCATGTGAAACCCGCATGTGGAGCATTCGTTTGTGTGGGATGCTCTACCAGGTTCATTCCTAGATAATGCACTCAAAGTGCACTAAGCATAGAGTGTGAAAACTGAGTTTCCTTGAGAGCTGCTTAGAAGCCTGATGGTGTGTGAAGTTAGTGAGCCAAATGGAGTTGTTCTCCCACAAGATCCACTCGGCTGATCCTTCTTCAATATGCCCTTCACCAACATGCAGTGTTTTCTTGATTGAATTACCTCTCACACCAATATTTGCGTCTACAGCCTTTGCATTGAGGGCTATCTGAAAACGGCTGTGGCGCTGAAGTTGCCTGTGAATGTGGAGTTGGTGGCATGTGAAACCCACATGTGGAGGATTCGTTTGTGTGGGATGCTCACCAAGCTTCATTTCAGTCCTAGGCACTGAAGGGCACTAAGCATAGAATCTGAAAACTGAGTTTCCTTGAGAGCTGCTTGGAAGCCTGATGGTGTGTGAAGTTAGTGAGAAAAATGGAGTTGTTCTCCCACAAGATCCACTCGGCTGATCCTTCTTCAATATGCCCTTCACCAACATGCAGTGTTTCCTTGATTGAATTAGCTCTCACACCAATATTTGCGTCTAAAGCCTTTGCACTGAGGGCTCTCTGAAAACGGCTGTGGCACTGAAGTTGCCTGTGAATGTGGAGTTGGTGGCATGTGAAACCCGCATGTGGAGCATTCGTTTGTGTGGGATGCTCACCAAGCTTCATTTCTAGATAATGCACTCATAGGGCACTAAGCATAGAGTGTGAAAACTGAGTTTCCTTGAGAGCTGCTTGGAAGCCTGATGGTGTGTGAAGTTAGTGAGCCAAATGGAGTTGTTCTCCCACAAGAACCACTCGGCTGATCCTTCTTCAATATGCCCTTCACCAACATGCAGTGTTTCCTTGATTGAATTAGCTCTCACACCAATATTTGCATCTAGAGCTTTTGCATTGAGGGCTATCTGAAAACGGCTGTGGCGCTGAAGTTGCCTGAGAATGTGGAGTTGGTGGCATGTGAAACCCACATGTGGAGCATTCGTTTGTGTGGGATGCTCACCAAGCTTCATTTCAGTCCTAGGCACTCAAAGGGCACTAAGCATAGAGTGTGAAAACTGAGTTTCCTTGAGAGCTGCTTGGAAGCCTGATGGTGTGTGAAGTTAGTGAGCCAAATGGAGTTGTTCTCCCACAAGAACCACTCGGCTGATCCTTCTTCAATATGCCCTTCACCAACATGCAGTGTTTCCTTGATTGAATTAGCTCTCACACCAATATTTGCGTCTAAAGCCTTTGCACTGAGGGCTATCTGAAAACGGCTGTGGCACTGAAGTTGACTGTGAATGTGGAGTTGGTGGCATGTGAAACCCGCATGTGGAGCATTCGTTTGTGTGGGATGCTCTACCAGGTTCTTTCCTAGATAAAGCACTCAAAGGGCACTAAGCATAGAGTGTGAAAACTGAGTTTCCTTGAGAGCTGCTTGGAAGCCTGATGGTGTGTGAAGTTAGTGAGCCAACTGGAGTTGTTCTCCCACAAGAACCACTCGGCTGATCCTTCTTCAATATGCCCTTCACCAACATGCAGTGTTTCCTTGATTGAATTAGCTCTCACACCAATATTTGCGTCTAGAGCCTTTGCATTGAGGGCTATCTGAAAACGGCTGTGGCGCTGACGTTGCCTGTGAATGTGGAGTTGGTGGCATGTGCAACCCGCATGTGGAGCATTCGTTTGTGTGGGATGCTCTACCAGGTTCATTCCTAGATAATGCACTCAAAGGGCACTAAGCATAGAGTGTGAAAACTGAGTTTCCTTGAGAGCTGCTTGGAAGCCTGATGGTGTGTGAAGTTAGTGAGCCAACTGGAGTTGTTCTCCCACAAGAACCACTCGGCTGATCCTTCTTCAATATGCCCTTCACCAACATGCAGTGTTTCCTTGATTGAATTAGCTCTCACACCAATATTTGCGTCTAAAGCCTTTGCATTGAGGGCTATCTGACAACGGCTGTGGCGCTGACGATGCCTGAGAATGTGGAGTTGGTGGCATGTGAAACCCGCATGTGGAGCATTCGTTTGTGTGGGATGCTCTACCAGGTTCATTCCTAGATAATGCACTCAAAGGGCACTAAGCATAGAGTGTGAAAACTGAGTTTCCTTGAGAGCTGCTTGGAAGCCTGATGGTGTGTGAAGTTCGTGAGCCAAATGGAGTTGTTCTCCCACAAGAACCACTTGCCTGATCCTTCTTCAATATGCCCTTCACCAACATGCAGTGTTTCCTTGATTGAATTAGCTCTCACACCAATATTTGCGTCTAGAGCCTTTGCATTGAGGGCTATCTGAAAACGGCTGTGGCGCTGACGTTGCCTGTGAATGTGCAGTTGGTGGCATGTGAAACCCGCATGTGGAGCATTCGTTTGTGTGGGATGCTCTACCAGGTTCATTCCTAGATAATGCACTCAAAGGGCACTAAGCATAGAGTGTGAAAACTGAGTTTCCTTGAGAGCTGCTTAGAAGCCTGATGGTGTGTGAAGTTAGTGAGCCAAATGGAGTTGTTCTCCCACAAGATCCACTCGGCTGATCCTTCTTCAATATGCCCTTCACCAACATGCAGTGTTTTCTTGATTGAATTACCTCTCACACCAATATTTGCGTCTACAGCCTTTGCATTGAGGGCTATCTGAAAACGGCTGTGGCGCTGAAGTTGCCTGTGAATGTGGAGTTGGTGGCATGTGAAACCCACATGTGGAGGATTCGTTTGTGTGGGATGCTCACCAAGCTTCATTTCAGTCCTAGGCACTGAAGGGCACTAAGCATAGAATCTGAAAACTGAGTTTCCTTGAGAGCTGCTTGGAAGCCTGATGGTGTGTGAAGTTAGTGAGCCAAATGGAGTTGTTCTCCCACAAGATCCACTCGGCTGATCCTTCTTCAATATGCCCTTCACCAACATGCAGTGTTTCCTTGATTGAATTAGCTCTCACACCAATATTTGCGTCTAAAGCCTTTGCACTGAGGGCTCTCTGAAAACGGCTGTGGCACTGAAGTTGCCTGTGAATGTGGAGTTGGTGGCATGTGAAACCCGCATGTGGAGCATTCGTTTGTGTGGGATGCTCACCAAGCTTCATTTCTAGATAATGCACTCAAAGGGCACTAAGCATAGAGTGTGAAAACTGAGTTTCCTTGAGAGCTGCTTGGAAGCCTGATGGTGTGTGAAGTTAGTGAGCCAACTGGAGTTGTTCTCCCACAAGAACCACTCGGCTGATCCTTCTTCAATATGCCCTTCACCAACATGCAGTGTTTCCTTGATTGAATTAGCTCTCACACCAATATTTGCATCTAGAGCTTTTGCATTGAGGGCTATCTGAAAACGGCTGTGGCGCTGAAGTTGCCTGTGAATGTGGAGTTGGTGGCATGTGAAACCCACATGTGGAACATTCGTATGTGTGGGATGCTCACCAAGCTTCATTTCCGTCCTAGGCACTCAAAGGGCACTAAGCATAGAGTGTGAAAACTGAGTTTCCTTGAGAGCTGCTTGGAAGCCTGATGGTGTGTGAAGTTAGTGAGCCAAATGGAGTTGTTCTCCCACAAGAACCACTCGGCTGATCCTTCTTCAATATGCCCTTCACCAACATGCAGTGTTTCCTTGATTGAATTAGCTCTCACACCAATATTTGCATCTAAAGCCTTTGCATTGAGGGCTATCTGAAAACGGCTGTGGCGCTGAAGTTGCCTGTGAATGTGGAGTTGGTGGCATTTGAAACCCGCATGTGGAGCATTCGTTTGTGTGGGATGCTCTACCAGGTTCATTTCTAGATAATGCACTCAAAGGGCACTAAGCATAGAGTGTGAAAACTGAGTTTCCTTGAGAGCTGCTTGGAAGCCTGATGGTGTGTGAAGTTAGTGAGCCAACTGGAGTTGTTTTCCCACAAGAACCACTCGGCTGATCCTTCTTCAATATGCCCTTCACCAACATGCAGTGTTTCCTTGATTGAATTAGCTCTCACACCAATATTTGCGTCTAGAGCCTTTGCATTGAGGGCTATCTGAAAACGGCTGTGGCGCTGAAGTTGTCAATGAATGTGGAGTTGGTGGCATGTGAAACCCACATGTGGAGCATTCGTTTGTGTGGGATGCTCACCAAGCTTCATTTCCGTCCTAGGCACTCAAAGCGCACTAAGCATAGAGTGTGAAAACTGAGTTTCCTTGAGAGCTGCTTGGAAGCCTGATGGTGTGTGAAGTTAGTGAGCCAACTGGAGTTGTTCTCCCACAAGAACCACTCGGCTGATCCTTCTTCAATATGCCCTTCACCAACATGCAGTGTTTCCTTGATTGAATTAGCTCTCACACCAATATTTGCGTCTAGAGCCTTTGCATTGAGGGCTATCTGAAAACGGCTGTGGCGCTGAAGTTGCCTGTGAATGTGGAGTTGGTGGCATGTGAAACCCGCATGTGGAGCATTCGTTTGTGTGGGATGCTCACCAAGCTTCATTTCAGTCCTAGGCACTCAAAGGGCACTAAGCATAGAGTGTGAAAACTGAGTTTCCTTGAGAGCTGCTTGGAAGCCTGATGGTGTGTGAAGTTAGTGAGCCAAATGGAGTTGTTCTCCCACAAGAACCACTCGGCTGATCCTTCTTCAATATGCCCTTCACCAACATGCAGTGTTTCCTTGATTGAATTAGCTCTCACACCAATATTTGCGTCTAGAGCCTTTGCATTGAGGGCTATCTGAAAACGGCTGAGGCGCTGACGTTGCCTGTGAATGTGCAGTTGGTGGCATGTGAAACCCGCATGTGGAGCATTCGTTTGTGTGGGATGCTCTACCAGGGTCATTCCTAGATAATGCACTCAAAGGGCACTAAGCATAGAGTGTGAAAACTGAGTTTCCTTGAGAGCTGCTTGGAAGCCTGATGGTGTGTGAAGTTAGTGAGCCAAATGGAGTTGTTCTCCCACAAGAACCACTCGGCTGATCCTTCTTCAATATGCCCTTCACCAACATGCAGTGTTTCCTTGATTGAATTAGCTCTCACACAAATATTTGAGTCTATAGCCTTTGCATTGAGGGCTATCTGAAAACGGCTGTGGCCCTGAAGTTGCCAGTATATGTGGAGTTGGTGGCATGTGAAACCCACATGTGGAGCATTCGTTTGTGTGGGATACTCTACCAGGTTCATTCCTAGATAATGCACTCAAAGGGCACTAAGCATAGAGTGTGAAAACTGAGTTTCCTTGAGAGCTGCTTGGAAGCCTGATGGTGTGTGCGAAGTTAGTGATCCAAATGGAGTTGTTCTCCCACAAGAACCACTCGGCTGATCCTTCTTCAATATGCCCTTCACCAACATGCAGTGTTTCCTTGATTGAATTAGCTCTCACACCAATATTTGCGTCTAGAGCCTTTGCATTGAGGGCTATCTGAAAACGGCTGTGGCGCTGACGTTGCCTGTGAATGTGGAGTTGGTGGCATGTGAAACCCTCATGTGGAGCATTCGTTTGTGTGGGATGCTCACCAAGCTTCATTTCTAATTAATGCACTCAAAGGGCACTAAGCATAGAGTGTGAAAACTGAGTTTCCTTGAGTGCTGCTTGGAAGCCTGATGGTGTGTGAAGTTAGTGAGCCAACTGGAGTTGTTCTCCCACAAGAACCACTCGGCTGATCCTTCTTCAATATGCCCTTCACCAACATGCAGTGTTTCCTTGATTGAATTAGCTCTCACACCAATATTTGCGTCTAGAGCCTTTGCATTGAGGGCTATCTGAAAACGGCTGTGGCGCTGAAGTTGCCAGTGAATGTGGAGTTGGTGGCATGTGAAACCCTCATGTGGAGCATTCGTTTGTGTGGGATACTCTACCAGGTTCATTCCTAGATAATGCACTCAAAGGGCACTAAGCATAGAGTGTGAAAACTGAGTTTCCTTGAGAGCTGCTTGGAAGCCTGATGGTGTGTGAAGTTAGTGAGCCGAATGGAGTTGTTCTCAAACAAGATCCACTCGGCTGATCCTTCTTCAATATGCCCTTCACCAACATGCAGTGTTTCCTTGATTGAATTAGCTGTCACACCAATATTTGCGTCTAGAGCCTTTGCATTGAGGGCTATCTGAAAACGGCTGTGGCACTGAGGTCGCCTGTGAATATGGAGTTGGTGGCATGTGAAACCCGCATGTGGAGCATTCGTTTGTGTGGGATGCTCACCAAGCTTCATTTCCGTCCTAGGCACTCAAAGGGCACTAAGCATAGAGTGTGAAAACTGAGTTTCCTTGAGAGCTGCTTGGAAACCTGATGGTGTGTGAAGTTAGTGAGCCAACTGGAGTTGTTCTCCCACAAGAACCACTCGGCTGATCCTTCTTCAATATGCCCTTCACCAACATGCAGTGTTTCCTTGATTGAATTAGCTCTCACACCAATATTTGAGTCTAGAGCATTTGCATTGAGGGCAATCTGAAAATGGCTGTGGCGCTGAAGTTGTCAGTGAATGTGGAGTTGGTGGCATGTGAAACCCACATGTAGAGCATTCGTTTGTGTGGGATGCTCACCAAGCTTCAATTCCGTCCTAGGCACTCAAAGCGCACTAAGCATAGAGTGTGAAAACTGAGTTTCCTTGAGAGCTGCTTGGAAGCCTGATGGTGTGTGAAGTTAGTGACCCAAATGGAGTTGTTCTCCCACAAGAACCACTCGGCTGATCCTTCTTCAATATGCCCTTCACCAACATGCAGTGTTTCCTTGATTGAATTAGCTCTCACACCAATATTTGCGTCTAGAGCCTTTGCATTGAGGGCTATCTGAAAACGGCTGTGGCGCTGAAGTTGTCAGTGAATGTGGAGTTGGTGGCATGTGAAACCCACATGTGGAGCATTCGTTTGTGTGGGATGCTCACCAAGCTTCATTTCCGTCCTAGGCACTCAAAGCGCACTAAGCATAGAGTGTGAAAACTGAGTTTCCTTGAGAGCTGCTTGGAAGCCTGATGGTGTGTGAAGTTAGTGAGCCAACTGGAGTTGTTCTCCCACAAGAACCACTCGGCTGATCCTTCTTCAATATGCCCTTCACCAACATGCAGTGTTTCCTTGATTGAATTAGCTCTCACACCAATATTTGCGTCTAGAGCCTTTGCATTGAGGGCTATCTGCAAAAGGCTGTGGCGCTGAAGTTGCCAGTGAATGTGGAGTTGGTGGCATGTGAAACCCACATGTGGAGCATTCGTTTGTGTGGGATGCTCTACCAGGTTCATTCCTAGATAATGCACTCAAAGGGCACTAGGCATAGAGTGTGAAAACTGAGTTTCCTTGAGAGCTGCTTGGAAGCCTGATGGTGTATGAAGCTAGTGAGCCAACTGGAGTTGTTCTCCCACAAGAACCACTCGGCTGATCCTTCTTCAATATGCCCTTCACCAACATGCAGTGTTTCCTTGATTGAATTAGCTCTCACACCAATATTTGCGTCTAGAGCCTTTGCATTGAGGGCTATCTGAAAACGGCTGTGGCGTTGAAGTTGCCTGTGAATGTGGAGTTGGTGGCATGTGAAACCCACATGTGGAGCATTCGTTTGTGTGGGATGCTCTACCAGGTTCATTCCTAGATAATGCACTCAAAGGGCACTAAGCATAGAGTGTGAAAACTGAGTTTTCCTTGAGAGCTGCTTGGAAGCCTGATGGTGTGTGAAGTTAGTGAGCCAAATGGAGTTGTTCTCCCACAAGAACCACTCGGCTGATCCTTCTTCAATATGCCCTTCACCAACATGCAGTGTTTCCTTGATTGAATTAGCTCTCACACCAATATTTGCATCTAGAGCTTTTGCATTGAGGGCTATCTGAAAACGGCTGTGACGCTGAAGTTGCCTGTGAATGTGGAGTTGGTGGCATGTGAAACCCACATGTGGAACATTCGTATGTGTGGGATGCTCACCAAGCTTCATTTCCGTCCTAGGCACTCAAAGGGCACTAAGCATAGAGTGTGAAAACTGAGTTTCCTTGAGAGCTGCTTGGAAGCCTGATGGTGTGTGAAGTTAGTGAGCCAAATGGAGTTGTTCTCCCACAAGAACCACTCGGCTGATCCTTCTTCAATATGCCCTTCACCAACATGCAGTGTTTCCTTGATTGAATTAGCTCTCACACCAATATTTGCATCTAAAGCCTTTGCATTGAGGGCTATCTGAAAACGGCTGTGGCGCTGAAGTTGACTGTGAATGTGGAGTTGGTGGCATTTGAAACCCGCATGTGGAGCATTCGTTTGTGTGGGATGCTCTACCAGGTTCATTTCTAGATAATGCACTCAAAGGGCACTAAGCATAGAGTGTGAAAACTGAGTTTCCTTGATTGCTGCTTGGAAGCCTGATGGTGTGTGAAGTTAGTGAGCCAACTGGAGTTGTTTTCCACAAGAACCACTCGGCTGATCCTTCTTCAATATGCCCTTCACCAACATGCAGTGTTTCCTTGATTGAATTAGCTCTCACACCAATATTTGCGTCTAGAGCCTTTGCATTGAGGGCTATCTGAAAACGGCTGTGGCGCTGAAGTTGTCAATGAATGTGGAGTTGGTGGCATGTGAAACCCACATGTGGAGCATTCGTTTGTGTGGGATGCTCACCAAGCTTCATTTCCGTCCTAGGCACTCAAAGCGCACTAAGCATAGAGTGTGAAAACTGAGTTTCCTTGAGAGCTGCTTGGAAGCCTGATGGTGTGTGAAGTTAGTGAGCCAACTGGAGTTGTTCTCCCACAAGAACCACTCGGCTGATCCTTCTTCAATATGCCCTTCACCAACATGCAGTGTTTCCTTGATTGAATTAGCTCTCACACCAATATTTGCGTCTAGAGCCTTTGCATTGAGGGCTATCTGAAAACGGCTGTGGCGCTGAAGTTGCCTGTGAATGTGGAGTTGGTGGCATGTGAAACCCGCATGTGGAGCATTCGTTTGTGTGGGATGCTCACCAAGCTTCATTTCAGTCCTAGGCACTCAAAGGGCACTAAGCATAGAGTGTGAAAACTGAGTTTCCTTGAGAGCTGCTTGGAAGCCTGATGGTGTGTGAAGTTAGTGAGCCAAATGGAGTTGTTCTCCCACAAGAACCACTCGGCTGATCCTTCTTCAATATGCCCTTCACCAACATGCAGTGTTTCCTTGATTGAATTAGCTCTCACACCAATATTTGCATCTAAAGCCTTTGCATTGAGGGCTATCTGAAAACGGCTGTGGCGCTGAAGTTGCCTGTGAATGTGGAGTTGGTGGCATTTGAAACCCGCATGTGGAGCATTCGTTTGTGTGGGATGCTCTACATGGTTCATTTTAAGATTATGCACTCAAAGGGCACTAAGCATAGAGTGTGAAAACTGAGTTTACTTGAGAGCTGCTTGGAAGCCTGATGGTGTGTGAAGTTAGTGAGCCAACTGGAGTTGTTTTCCCACAAGAACCACTCGGCTGATCCTTCTTCAATATGCCCTTCACCAACATGCAGTGTTTCCTTGATTGAATTAGCTCTCACACCAATATTTGCGTCTAGAGCCTTTGCATTGAGGGCTATCTGAAAACGGCTGTGGCGCTGAAGTTGTCAATGAATGTGGAGTTGGTGGCATGTGAAACCCACATGTGGAGCATTCGTTTGTGTGGGATGCTCACCAAGCTTCATTTCCGTCCTAGGCACTCAAAGCGCACTAAGCATAGAGTGTGAAAACTGAGTTTCCTTGAGAGCTGCTTGGAAGCCTGATGGTGTGTGAAGTTAGTGAGCCAACTGGAGTTGTTCTCCCACAAGAACCACTCGGCTGATCCTTCTTCAATATGCCCTTCACCAACATGCAGTGTTTCCCTTGATTGAATTAGCTCTCACACCAATATTTGCGTCTAGAGCCTTTGCATTGAGGGCTATCTGAAAACGGCTGTGGCGCTGAAGTTGCCTGTGAATGTGGAGTTGGTGGCATGTGAAACCCGCATGTGGAGCATTCGTTTGTGTGGGATGCTCACCAAGCTTCATTTCAGTCCTAGGCACTCAAAGGGCACTAAGCATAGAGTGTGAAAACTGAGTTTCCTTGAGAGCTGCTTGGAAGCCTGATGGTGTGCGAAGTTAGTGAGCCAACTGGAGTTGCTCTCCCACAAGAACCACTCGGCTGATCCTTCTTCAATATGCCCTTCACCAACATGCAGTGTTTCCTTGATTGAATTAGCTCTCACACCAATATTTGCGTCTAGAGCCTTTGCATTGAGGGCTATCTGAAAACGGCTGAGGCGCTGACGTTGCCTGTGAATGTGCAGTTGGTGGCATGTGAAACCCGCATGTGGAGCATTCGTTTGTGTGGGATGCTCTACCAGGGTCATTCCTAGATAATGCACTCAAAGGGCACTAAGCATAGAGTGTGAAAACTGAGTTTCCTTGAGAGATGCTTGGAAGCCTGATGGTGTGTGAAGTTAGTGAGCCAAATGGAGTTGTTCTCCCACAAGAACCACTCGGCTGATCCTTCTTCAATATGCCCTTCACCAACATGCAGTGTTTCCTTGATTGAATTAGCTCTCACACAAATATTTGAGTCTATAGCCTTTGCATTGAGGGCTATCTGAAAACGGCTGTGGCCCTGAAGTTGCCAGTATATGTGGAGTTGGTGGCATGTGAAACCCACATGTGGAGCATTCGTTTGTGTGGGATACTCTACCAGGTTCATTCCTAGATAATGCACTCAAAGGGCACTAAGCATAGAGTGTGAAAACTGAGTTTCCTTGAGAGCTGCTTGGAAGCCTGATGGTGTGTGCGAAGTTAGTGATCCAAATGGAGTTGTTCTCCCACAAGAACCACTCGGCTGATCCTTCTTCAATATGCCCTTCACCAACATGCAGTGTTTCCTTGATTGAATTAGCTCTCACACCAATATTTGCGTCTAGAGCCTTTGCATTGAGGGCTATCTGAAAACGGCTGTGGCGCTGACGTTGCCTGTGAATGTGGAGTTGGTGGCATGTGAAACCCTCATGTGGAGCATTCGTTTGTGTGGGATGCTCACCAAGCTTCATTTCTAATTAATGCACTCAAAGGGCAGTAAGCATAGAGTGTGAAAACTGAGTTTCCTTGAGTGCTGCTTGGAAGCCTGATGGTGTGTGAAGTTAGTGAGCCAACTGGAGTTGTTCTCCCACAAGAACCACTCGGCTGATCCTTCTTCAATATGCCCTTCACCAACATGCAGTGTTTCCTTGATTGAATTAGCTCTCACACCAATATTTGCGTCTAGAGCCTTTGCATTGAGGGCTATCTGAAAACGGCTGTGGCGCTGAAGTTGCCAGTGAATGTGGAGTTGGTGGCATGTGAAACCCTCATGTGGAGCATTCGTTTGTGTGGGATACTCTACCAGGTTCATTCCTAGATAATGCACTCAAAGGGCACTAAGCATAGAGTGTGAAAACTGAGTTTCCTTGAGAGCTGCTTGGAAGCCTGATGGTGTGTGAAGTTAGTGAGCCGAATGGAGTTGTTCTCAAACAAGATCCACTCGGCTGATCCTTCTTCAATATGCCCTTCACCAACATGCAGTGTTTCCTTGATTGAATTAGCTGTCACACCAATATTTGCGTCTAGAGCCTTTGCATTGAGGGCTATCTGAAAACGGCTGTGGCACTGAGGTCGCCTGTGAATATGGAGTTGGTGGCATGTGAAACCCGCATGTGGAGCATTCGTTTGTGTGGGATGCTCACCAAGCTTCATTTCCGTCCTAGGCACTCAAAGGGCACTAAGCATAGAGTGTGAAAACTGAGTTTCCTTGAGAGCTGCTTGGAAACCTGATGGTGTGTGAAGTTAGTGAGCCAACTGGAGTTGTTCTCCCACAAGAACCACTCGGCTGATCCTTCTTCAATATGCCCTTCACCAACATGCAGTGTTTCCTTGATTGAATTAGCTCTCACACCAATATTTGAGTCTAGAGCCTTTGCATTGAGGGCAATCTGAAAATGGCTGTGGCGCTGAAGTTGTCAGTGAATGTGGAGTTGGTGGCATGTGAAACCCACATGTAGAGCATTCGTTTGTGTGGGATGCTCACCAAGCTTCAATTCCGTCCTAGGCACTCAAAGCGCACTAAGCATAGAGTGTGAAAACTGAGTTTCCTTGAGAGCTGCTTGGAAGCCTGATGGTGTGTGAAGTTAGTGACCCAAATGGAGTTGTTCTCCCACAAGAACCACTCGGCTGATCCTTCTTCAATATGCCCTTCACCAACATGCAGTGTTTCCTTGATTGAATTAGCTCTCACACCAATATTTGCGTCTAGAGCCTTTGCATTGAGGGCTATCTGAAAACGGCTGTGGCGCTGAAGTTGTCAGTGAATGTGGAGTTGGTGGCATGTGAAACCCACATGTGGAGCATTCGTTTGTGTGGGATGCTCACCAAGCTTCATTTCCGTCCTAGGCACTCAAAGCGCACTAAGCATAGAGTGTGAAAACTGAGTTTCCTTGAGAGCTGCTTGGAAGCCTGATGGTGTGTGAAGTTAGTGAGCCAACTGGAGTTGTTCTCCCACAAGAACCACTCGGCTGATCCTTCTTCAATATGCCCTTCACCAACATGCAGTGTTTCCTTGATTGAATTAGCTCTCACACCAATATTTGCGTCTAGAGCCTTTGCATTGAAGGCTACCTGAAAACGGCTGTGGCCCTGAAGTTGCCAGTGAATGTGGAGTTGGTGGCATGTGCAACCCGCATGTGGAGCATTCGTTTGTGTGGGATGCTCTACCAGGGTCATTCCTAGATAATGCACTCAAGGGGCACTAAGCATAGAGTGTGAAAACTGAGTTTCCTTGAGAGCTGCTTGGAAGCCTGATGGTGTGTGAAGTTAGTGACCCAAATGGAGTTGTTCTCCCACAAGAACCACTCGGCTGATCCTTCTTCAATATGCACTTCACCAACATGCAGTGTTTCCTTGATTGAATTAGCTCTCACACAAATATTTGAGTCTATAGCCTTTGCATTGAGGGCTATCTGAAAACGGCTGTGGCCCTGAAGTTGCCAGTATATGTGGAGTTGGTGGCATGTGAAACCCTCATGTGGAGCATTCGTTTGTGTGGGATACTCTACCAGGTTCATTCCTAGATAATGCACTCAAAGGGCACTAAGCATAGAGTGTGAAAACTGAGTTTCCTTGAGAGCTGCTTGGAAGCCTGATGGTGTGTGCGAAGTTAGTGATCCAAATGGAGTTGTTCTCCCACAAGAACCACTCGGCTGATCCTTCTTCAATATGCCCTTCACCAACATGCAGTGTTTCCTTGATTGAATTAGCTCTCACACCAATATTTGCGTCTAGAGCCTTTGCATTGAGGGCTATCTGAAAACGGCTGTGGCGCTGACGTTGCCTGTGAATGTGGAGTTGGTGGCATGTGAAACCCTCATGTGGAGCATTCGTTTGTGTGGGATGCTCACCAAGCTTCATTTCTAATTAATGCACTCAAAGGGCACTAAGCATAGAGTGTGAAAACTGAGTTTCCTTGAGTGCTGCTTGGAAGCCTGATGGTGTGTGAAGTTAGTGAGCCAAATGGAGTTGTTCTCCCACAAGAACCACTCGGCTGATCCTTCTTCAATATGCCCTTCACCAACATGCAGTGTTTCCTTGATTGAATTAGCTCTCACACCAATATTTGCGTCTAGAGCCTTTGCATTGAGGGCTATCTGAAAACGGCTGTGGCGCTGAAGTTGCCAGTGAATGTGGAGTTGGTGGCATGTGAAACCCTCATGTGGAGCATTCGTTTGTGTGGGATACTCTACCAGGTTCATTCCTAGATAATGCACTCAAAGGGCACTAAGCATAGAGTGTGAAAACTGAGTTTCCTTGAGAGCTGCTTGGAAGCCTGATGGTGTGTGAAGTTAGTGAGCCGAATGGAGTTGTTCTCAAACAAGATCCACTCGGCTGATCCTTCTTCAATATGCCCTTCACCAACATGCAGTGTTTCCTTGATTGAATTAGCTGTCACACCAATATTTGCGTCTAGAGCCTTTGCATTGAGGGCTATCTGAAAACGGCTGTGGCACTGAGGTCGCCTGTGAATATGGAGTTGGTGGCATGTGAAACCCGCATGTGGAGCATTCGTTTGTGTGGGATGCTCACCAAGCTTCATTTCCGTCCTAGGCACTCAAAGGGCACTAAGCATAGAGTGTGAAAACTGAGTTTCCTTGAGAGATGCTTGGAAACCTGATGGTGTGTGAAGTTAGTGAGCCAACTGGAGTTGTTCTCCCACAAGAACCACTCGGCTGATCCTTCTTCAATATGCCCTTCACCAACATGCAGTGTTTCCTTGATTGAATTAGCTCTCACACCAATATTTGAGTCTAGAGCCTTTGCATTGAGGGCAATCTGAAAATGGCTGTGGCGCTGAAGTTGTCAGTGAATGTGGAGTTGGTGGCATGTGAAACCCACATGTAGAGCATTCGTTTGTGTGGGATGCTCACCAAGCTTCAATTCCGTCCTAGGCACTCAAAGCGCACTAAGCATAGAGTGTGAAAACTGAGTTTCCTTGAGAGCTGCTTGGAAGCCTGATGGTGTGTGTGAAGTTAGTGACCCAAATGGAGTTGTTCTCCCACAAGAACCACTCGGCTGATCCTTCTTCAATATGCCCTTCACCAACATGCAGTGTTTCCTTGATTGAATTAGCTCTCACACCAATATTTGCGTCTAGAGCCTTTGCATTGAGGGCTATCTGAAAACGGCTGTGGCGCTGAAGTTGCCAGTGAATGTGGAGTTGGTGGCATGTGAAACCCACATGTGGAGCATTCGTTTGTGTGGGATGCTCACCAAGCTTCATTTCCGTCCTAGGCACTCAAAGCGCACTAAGCATAGAGTGTGAAAACTGAGTTTCCTTGAGAGCTGCTTGGAAGCCTGATGGTGTGTGAAGTTAGTGAGCCAACTGGAGTTGTTCTCCCACAAGAACCACTTGGCTGATCCTTCTTCAATATGCCCTTTTCCAACATGCAGTGTTTCCTTGATTGAATTAGCTCTCACACCAATATTTGCGTCTAGAGCCTTTGCATTGAAGGCTACCTGAAAACGGCTGTGGCCCTGAAGTTGCCAGTGAATGTGGAGTTGGTGGCATGTGAAACCCGCAGGTGGAGCATTCGTTTGTGTGGGATGCTCTACCAGGTTCATTCCTAGATAATGCACTCAAAGGGCACTAAGCATAGAGTGTGAAAACTGAGTTTCCTTGAGAGCTGCTTGGAAGCCTGATGGTGTGTGAAGTTAGTGAGCCAAATGGAGTTGTTCTCCCACAAGATCCACTCGGCTGATCCTTCTTCAATATGCCCTTCACCAACATGCAGTATTTTCTTGATTGAATTAGCTCTCACACCAATATTTGCGTCTAGAGCCTTTGCATTGAGAGCTATCTGAAAACGGCTGTGGCGCTGACGTTGCATGAGAATGTGGAGTTGGTGGCATGTGAAACCCTCATGTGGAGCATTCGTTTGTGTGGGATGCTCACCAAGCTTCATTTCAGTCCTAGGCACTCAAAGGGCACTAAGCATAGAGTGTGAAAACTGAGTTTCCTTGAGAGCTGCTTGGAAGCCTGATGGTGTGTGAAGTTAGTGAGCCAAATGGAGTTGTTCTCCCACAAGAACCACTCGGCTGATCCTTCTTCAATATGCCCTTCAACAACATGCAGTGTTTCCTTGATTGAATTAGCTCTCACACCAATATTTGCGTCTAAAGCCTTTGCATTGAGGGCTATCTGAAAACGGCTGTGACGCTGAAGTTGCCTGTGAATCTGGACTTGGTGGCATTTGAAACCCGCATGTGGAGCATTCGTTTGTGTGGGATGCTCTACCAGGTTCATTCCTGGATAATGCACTCAAAAGGCACTAAGCATAGAGTGTGAAAACTGAGTTTCCTTGAGAGCTGCTTGGAAGCCTGATGGTGTGTGAAGTTAGTGAGCCAAATGGAGTTGTTCTCCCACAAAAACCACTTGGCTGATCCTTCTTCAATATGCCCTTCACCAACATGCAGTGTTTCCTTGATTGAATTAGCTCTCACACCAATATTTGCGTCTAGAGCCTTTGCATTGAGGGCTATCTGAAAACGGCTGTGGCGCTGACGTTGCCTGTGAATGTGGAGTTGGTGGCATGTGAAACCCGCATGTGGAGCATTCGTTTGTGTGGGATGCTCTACCAGGTTCATTCCTAGATAATGCACTCAAAGGGCACTAAGCATAGAGTGTGAAAACTGAGTTTCCTTGAGAGCTGCTTGGAAGCCTGATGGTGTGTGAAGTTAGTGAGCCAACTGGAGTTGTTCTTCCACAAGAACCACTCGGCTGATCCTTCTTCAATATGCCCTTCACCAACATGCAGTGTTTCCTTGATTGAATTAGCTCTCACACCAATATTTGCGTCTAGAGCCTTTGCATTGAGGGCTATCTGAAAACGGCTGTGGCGCCGAAGTTGCCTGTGAATGTGGAGTTGGTGGCATGTGAAACCCGCATGTGGAGCATTCGTTTGTGTGGGATGCTCTACTTGTTCATTCCTAGATAATGCACTCAAAGGGCACTAAGCATAGAGTGTGAAAACTGAGTTTCCTTGAGAGCTGCTTGGAAGCCTGATGGTGTGTGAAGTTAGTGAGCCAACTGGAGTTGTTCTCCCACAAGAACCACTTGGCTGATCCTTCTTCAATATGCCCTTCACCAACATGCAGTGTTTCCTTGATTGAATTAGCTCTCACACCAATATTTGCGTCTAGAGCCTTTGCATTGAAGGCTACCTGAAAACGGCTGTGGCCCTGAAGTTGCCAGTGAATGTGGAGTTGGTGGCATGTGAAACCCGCAGGTGGAGCATTCGTTTGTGTGGGATGCTCTACCAGGTTCATTCCTAGATAATGCACTCAAAGGGCACTAAGCATAGAGTGTGAAAACTGAGTTTCCTTGAGAGCTGCTTGGAAGCCTGATGGTGTGTGAAGTTAGTGAGCCAAATGGAGTTGTTCTCCCACAAGATCCACTCGGCTGATCCTTCTTCAATATGCCCTTCACCAACATGCAGTATTTTCTTGATTGAATTACCTCTCACACCAATATTTGCGTCTAGAGCCTTTGCATTGAGGGCTATCTGAAAACGGCTGTGGCGCTGACGTTGCATGAGAATGTGGAGTTGGTGGCATGTGAAACCCTCATGTGGAGCATTCGTTTGTGTGGGATGCTCACCAAGCTTCATTTCAGTCCAAGGCACTCAAAGGGCACTAAGCATAGAGTGTGAAAACTGAGTTTCCTTGAGAGCTGCTTGGAAGCCTGATGGTGTGTGAAGTTAGTGAGCCAAATGGAGTTGTTCTCCCACAAGAACCACTCGGCTGATCCTTCTTCAATATGCCCTTCAACAACATGCAGTGTTTCCTTGATTGAATTAGCTCTCACACCAATATTTGCGTCTAAAGCCTTTGCATTGAGGGCTATCTGAAAACGGCTGTGACGCTGAAGTTGCCTGTGAATCTGGACTTGGTGGCATTTGAAACCCGCATGTGGAGCATTCGTTTGTGTGGGATGCTCTACCAGGTTCATTCCTGGATAATGCACTCAAAAGGCACTAAGCATAGAGTGTGAAAACTGAGTTTCCTTGAGAGCTGCTTGGAAGCCTGATGGTGTGTGAAGTTAGTGAGCCAAATGGAGTTGTTCTCCCACAAGAACCACTCGGCTGATCCTTCTTCAATATGCCCTTCACCAACATGCAGTGTTTCCTTGATTGAATTAGCTCTCACACCAATATTTGCGTCTAAATCCTTTGCATTGAGGGCTATCTGAAAACGGCTGTGGCGCTGACGAGGCCTGTGAATGTGGAGTTGGTGGCATGTGAAACCCGCATGTGGAGCATTCGTTTGTGTGGGATGCTCTACCAGGTTCATTCCTAGATAATGCACTCAAAGGGCACTAAGCATAGAGTGTGAAAACTGAGTTTCCTTGAGAGCTGCTTGGAAGCCTGATGGTGTGTGAAGTTAGTGAGCCAAATGGAGTTGTTCTCCCACAAGAACCACTTGGCTGATCCTTCTTCAATATGCCCTTCACCAACATGCAGTGTTTCCTTGATTGAATTAGCTCTCACACCAATATTTGCGTCTAGAGCCTTTGCATTGAGGGCTATCTGAAAACGGCTGTGGCGCTGAAGTTGCCTGTGAATGTGGAGTTGGTGGCATGTGAAACCCGCATGTGGAGCATTCGTTTGTGTGGGATGCTCTACCAGGTTCATAGTCCTAGATATGCACTCAAAGGGCACTAAGCATAGAGTGTGAAAACTGAGTTTCCTTGAGAGCTGCTTGGAAGCCTGATGGTGTGTGAAGTTAGTGAGCCAACTGGAGTTGTTCTCCCACAAGAACCACTTGGCTGATCCTTCTTCAATATGCCCTTCACCAACATGCAGTGTTTCCTTGATTGAATTAGCTCTCACACCAATATTTGCATCTAGAGCCTTTGCATTGAGGGCTATCTGAAAACGGCTGTGGCGCTGACGTTGCCTGTGAATGTGCAGTTGGTGGCATGTGAAACCCGCATGTGGAGCATTCGTTTGTGTGGGATGCTGTACCAGGTTCATTCCTAGATAATGCACTCAAAGGGCACAAGGCATAGAGTGTGAAAACTGAGTTTCCTTGAGAGCTGCTTGGAAGCCTGATGGTGTGTGAAGTTAGTGAGCCAAATGGAGTTGTTCTCCCACAAGAACCACTCGGCTGATCCTTCTTCAATATGCC
>NW_026701313.1:0-36621 GCF_030435755.1 Ochotona princeps | reverse complement strand
CCGCTGGTAAATCCCGTGATACAAAGCGGTATAGCTTCTGAGACTAGCTGAGCGACATTCTAGACGTCGGGCGTACAGTTTCTTCGCCGCCTTGGAGTTGACATGTTCGTGTGCGCTGGAGCTCGCAAATCGTTGGCATGGCTCGTCATACGCGTGGGTACGCGGACCGAGCACATCTGCAATCGGCAACGAGAACAGTAATAACCTTCTTACATCAATGTCTCGGACGGTTGAGAGAGCTCCAGGCAAGAGTGGTAAAACACGTACTACGTTCTTGCGATTTGCGTCGCCGCATGTACTGGGCTAGGTTGCTGTGGCACTGGAGGCTTAGCAGTATCAGGACGTAGCACAACGGACGCTGAAAGCAAGGTTGACACCGGCTGAGAAAACGCTCACCGTGGTGAACGTACTGAGGACACCTAGGCACACAGCTATTGTCAGAGCCAACAGCGCAGACGGCGGCACCAGCAGAATACTAACAGCATGCATACCCAGCTTCCTGAGGATCTGTGGGAGGCCGTCTAACTTTATCTTTATCTTCCGCATTATCCTCAAAGGGCGATTTTTCCGAGAGTCGACGAGAGACAAAATGAAAAACATGGATAACGTCGCCAACAGAATACTGCTGCTGGTACCAGTCGAGGCACTAGGTGGCTGGCCAGTGTGAGCTGTTTCTGTGAAGCATCGCACGTGCCAGAATTACGTGCTCACAGATTTATTATCTTTCTATATTTAAGAAACTGCAGCTCACTGGAAGCTAGAGACCGCGACATTGCCCTTAGGTGGTGCTGCGATGCTAAGCCTCATATACACCTCTCCTAAAACAACACTTCCCACTTTTGTGACGTATTAATGCACCGCAGAAAGCAGCTTCCTCTTACTCAGGTGTGAGGCATTTGGAAGAGCTGATGCAGAGTGAGCAAACGTTGTTAATTCATGAAGGTGTGTGATGTGCGAGAGCAGAATCGAAGTTTACTAGACAAGTGTTGGCGCTCACTCTGCTAGTGTTCAGTTCTCCAGTTACAATCTTTTACGAAATCAGCACCCATTCCAACAGCCGGCAGAATGTGCGCTCCTGGGCACATACGCGGCTCTTCTGAGATGTCCATGTTTTCTGGGTTTAAGTTGCCGTAAATTGAACCACACGCGAGCATGCCTACGACAAGTGCAGTGTCTGTGGCTTTGCCGGCCAGGGCGTCGGCTTTGCTCGCTCTCTGGTGACAGTGTGGAAATGGTAGCGATTCTGTGGACAGCAGTGTTTTGATAAAGGCTCGGCATCCTTGCACAACCGGACCTTGATTGATGAGGGCTGAGTGGACAGGCAGCCCTGCTGCACACGAGCGAGCAAAAGTGGTCTGTGCATCCTGTCTGAACTAGTGCGTCGCGTACACATTGGTGGATAGTGTCCTCGGTCCGCTTCCGTCTGGCTGAGGGCCAACTTTCCCGGTGTCAAAATGTTTTCTCAAGTACACCCACTCTTCATATTACGATGAGAGATGTCTCTACTGTACCATCTGAGCTATGGCTGATACACCCCTTTTGCACCCGGCCAAACCATTATCTCTGATACAAAACGAAGCATCAAGGCGACGATATGAGCGGACACCGCAAGCACTACGAGTAGCGGAGGAGCCCCATCTAAACCATAACGCGCGCAGGCTGACAAAGGCTGCCCTAGTCAGAGAACGCGGGTAGAACTGATGCCTTCTCGCAGTACCTCTGCAATTTAGTTGTGTAAACATGCTATAAGACTTTTCAGATAACTTACCTTTCACCGCAACCAGCGACGAGCAACGGCAGTGTTTCTGCACGGTATGCTAACCTACTAACCGTGATGAAGGCGCTCCTTGTTTTGCAGTCTTTTCAGCATGTGCAACGGGCAGAAACGTCCTGGGAGGTATGTGTAAAGCGCCAAAGTGTAGCTTACACAATCCGTTCTCTCGGCCATCCAGCTGCTTCCTTGAATTGGAATAATTCCCAGCTCTTTCAAGCTCTGCTTCCCCAAACTTCTGTGTTGCAGGATGACTGCAGATGGCTGACGCAACTCGGGACCCATTGTTACTACACGGGTGAAGCAGAGGTGTGCCCATGATATATCGACACGATTTGCTGAAGCACACATACAGTCGACAAGGCCTTTCCTTTGTGGGCCGCACTTTGAACGGTCGAGGGATAGTGAAAGTCTAAGGGGACAACGCTACGCAAGCCGTGCCGAGGGGGTGGGGGGAAGGAGCTGCTGTCATAACAATTTTTAGTATTTCTGTCTTGCACCACGTGTCGGCCACTGTTTGCCGCAAAGTATCCGAAAGATGATGACCCTTCAGAGGTAGACAAGACAAGCACAGGCACTGGGTGCGTGGGCGGGCGAGATTTTGGCAGGCTGTGTGTTTAGGACAGCAGCAAAGAATGACCTTCAGAGCAAATGTCTCGCCCTGCATCGAACAAGGGCGTGTACTGGCGTCAGCGTCTTGACAACCCACCGTGTTCGTAACCTGCACCTGTTGTCTCGAATCGGCGATTTGTCGCCTATGTCTTACCACACCAGCCTCCCGTAGGTGCTAAATCACAGACCTTACCATTGTGCCCATTTAAAGAAGCTAAAAGTAGTTGGGGTGAGGACTGACATTACAAAGAGGAGAAAGGGAACGTTTCATTGGAGATTTCTGAAAAGACAGTTCTGTTAAAGGTCGCCTGCGGTGCAGAAATACCTTCGATGTACTACTACGACCCGTCCCCGTGGGCCGCGCCCAGGCCCTTGATCCCCGACTTCTGGCATAGGTAGTGAGACATCTGCTCTGGAAACAATTGCTCTTTGCCTGTTTTCCTAGAGGTGATAGCCGTACGCCCACGTTTCCAAAAGGGAGACGTTCGAGGAATCATCTGAGCGAACTTGAGGCGAAGGTGGGCGGCTTCACCCTGTAGCGGCGGACAGCGCCACGTTCTGGCCCTTAACGTGTGCTCAGCACGTCTGGAGTGGGGAGCTGTGATGGTACCGAATCTGCCGCAGAAAGGAGGCAGTGCTCCGATCTTGAGGTAGACCGGAAATGGGAGGAATGACCAATGGCCGTGATAAAATCACAACCTCGCGGGGTTTGTAGATTATTCAAGCTGCTCTGCGGCTGTCCAGCTGGCGATGAATGTGCCGTGTACGAGCCAAGAGTCTTCTGCTCCCTCCAGCAAAGCCAGCGTCTTTGAGTTAGGGTGCTTATTACATTGTGTCACCGCCTAGTAGAAGCGGGATGCACGATCTATATCAGCTGACGCAAATGAAACGGCGTGAAAAGATTCACTCCGACATTCCTGCCTCGGCACCCCGGTACGTAACGTGTATGCGCAATTTATGGCCTTGGAGCGGGGAAGTCACCAGCAAGAATATCACTTCACCTGGATACGTATTACTTGTTGTGCTTTCCTCGAGCGTGCACTTGCCTGTACGTTTTCTTCGCCTCTCTGAGAGCAGGTCTATGTTTTCAAACGCTTGTTGTGAAACCGTCTTATCGTTTGCGTAAAGGCTAAGTGCTTGCAGTAGAGCACCTGCCGTTAGAATGAACCAGGAAATTCTCGAGCGGAAGTAGATAGTCAAAGGCAGATAAGGGGGGTGGTGGGCAGTGATATCTGGTGAAAATTGTTCTCCCAAGTAGCTTGTCACCACCCGAAAAACTCCCAATCTGCACGACCATGGACTGACTCTCCACCGCACTCTGTACACATGCCACGCGCGATAAATTTTGATAGAACTCTCGTGTCTAGAAATTATAGGTCACGCACGCTTGCACGGCCTTTTGAAATACTATTGGGAGTGTGAAAGGCACGGTGCCACAAGAATTCGACTGGCCACCCGAAACGCTCGAGGGCACCATCGTGCCCCCGAGCAAGTATTACCAACTAATGCGGTGTCAGATATAACCAACACTTATGTTTGGATATTTCGCTCTCCAAGAACATGTACATGGAGCGCCAGGGAGACCACTACGTACGGGATGTACCAGCAGCAACAACAGTGAAAAGGAACAGCTTTTATGCCACGTCAAAACCGTACTATCTCCCGTGTAAGGTACGTGGTGAAGCCGCGAATACCAGTTCTGTCCTGTGAGTTTCGTGGACTCACCGCCGCCGCGTGCACGCTTCGCAGGAAGGCGAAACCGGACCGCGGAGATTTACATGTGCGGAAATCCGCAAGCGGACAAGCTACCCTCGGCAATGCTGTGTTACACGTTGCACGGGCGGCGAGACATTCGAGCGATTTGCGTTCTGTGTTATCAGAATTAGCAGTGCTGCCTTAACCGTAAGTGGCTGCTGCGTAGGTGTGGGTGCGTTATTCAGCTGAGACATCCTAGTATGCTGATGTGCAGGCGTTGCCATCTGTACATCCCGCCTCAGATATTCTTGTCTCAAGCAGAGCTGCTGTAATGCTTACGAGAACGTCTGGATTCGCGGTGCGCCTCCACTTATCAACGTAGATGGTTTTACGGTCGCCGTTGAGGTGTGCTTCCACTTATCAACGTAGATGGTTTTACTACCGCCGGTGAGGCGATGTGCCATCTGTACATCCCACCTCAGATATTTTTGCCTTAGGCAGAGCTGCTATAATGCTAACGCGAACGTCTTGAGTGGCGGTTTTGCTTCCAAGTATCAACGTGGACGGTTTTACGGCCGCTGGTGAGGCGACACACACATTTCCACCATGCCTGCGTTGCGCTAGCTTCTCTGTTCGCACGGAGGAAAAAGCTGCAGTGATTGTAGAATACACGTGGCTTTGATGTCGCCGTTTCCAGTGTACCCGTTTACAGATACATGTGTCCCCTGTGCGGAGGGTTACAAAAAAGCTTATGTGGACCCCCCCCCTTTTGAACTCAAAGAGGCCTCCACGGTGCACCTGGTACGTCTAGAAATAGTGCATTCTGCAGTTTCTTTCCTCCAAGAAGAGCCGACATATCAAAAAATAGCTGTATGAAGATAAGTTTCGACATAAGTACTTTCA
This sequence comes from Ochotona princeps, assembly GCF_030435755.1. Taxonomy (NCBI): domain Eukaryota; kingdom Metazoa; phylum Chordata; class Mammalia; order Lagomorpha; family Ochotonidae; genus Ochotona; species Ochotona princeps. Next base: position 31,640 of record NW_026701313.1, on the reverse strand, counting down.
AAACGCGTCCTTATTCCCGGTTCGAGTCCCGCTCGGCCCGCTCCTCTGGGTTCTGTTGTCTCCTGGCCCTGCCGTGCCCGACCTTAACGGGGAACCATAGATCGTATATCTTGAAGTGCGAAGCTGGTGATGATTCCTTTGACTTTTGCCTTCGAAAAAGCTCTTCCTTCATTATCATCGGCTTCCACTCTGATATGGATTCTCCAACAGTGCGAGACAGCATTTGCATGGCGTGCGCCTACCTGTGAGGAGAATCGCACCCAAAAGAAGGGACACCTGCGAAGTGCTCGTCGGAGTTTTGTGATCGAAGCAGTGAATCAGTCATAGGTCTCCGTGCGAAAGCTCTTACGCTGCGGCCTTTACTATATCGCACATCGGACGCAGATTGCTCTCACAATCAATAGCTCTGAGGAACTCGTTGCTAGGAACTTTTTTGTGCGTCACTAAGAACACAGTCCACGCTCACCTGTGATAAAGCCTCCCGATTTGATCAGTGGTAAGCAGACTTCAAGGAAACCAGATGTTCGATGTGAGACATTTATCGCAGGTTCCCAGTGAGCTCATGCTGGACTGACAATCGTTCAGGTCAACCTCATCTCCGCCAGAAAAAACGCGTATTCTTCGCTGAGGGACAGCTTTAGCGAAAGCTACATTTCCTCGGAGGATTGTGACTTGCTGGGATACGCATCCCCCACGTGGGTATGGGTGTCCCTCGCAGCCGACCAGGCCTGCAGAGGATCTCCAGCAGCATGGAGAGGTGGGAGGCAATTACTGCGTCTCACCACCCTCGAAGGATTCGGGATTGTCCACCTTCAAGTGTCTGTGGGACAATCCGCCGGTCCCGGCTGCCGTGCATGTTCCTTTCGACCCAGACGGCTACCTACCTTGGGCTCTCAATTGGCAAAACGTGCACTGTGAAGCTAGAGGAATACACACCGGGTACGTACAAGCGCCTTTCGAGCCCTCGAACGCCAAACGCTACCGTCTACTCTAAAACCGTGAACGAGGATCCTTGTTCTTTCGAATCCTTTCAGCCCACTGATAGGTCACGTTTCCTACGTCCGTGCTTATCACCATGCCGGTTGAAGCTTTGAGGTCAAATGAACACTGTGCTCTGCACGCATTGTGGGACCACGAGTTGCACAATGGTGTCGAAGCACTTCGTGTCCTTTTGGTGCTGCGATTCATTGAGCTGAGCTTTTCGATCGGAGAAAGGATCGACATATTCTCTTGTAGAGTTCTGTCCGAGACTACAGATGAGCTTTCCAGCGTGCGTTTCCGATAGATGCGCGAGTTTTTTCGTTTTGTTGGCGTGTCATAATTAACTGCTGGCAGTTCTATCCAGGCCTCTTCTACCTTTTCCTTTTGGCCACCTGCCAGTCGCTTCCCGCTGTGTGTTGCGCGTACTGCACCCGCTCACCCCGTCGAGCGCAAGGCCCACTCTGCATGAATTGGAGGAAGCACTGCTGGACTTTTTTCTCAGTTCCGCGGCTGCTGACGCAAGGTCGGGTCATTGCAATGCTTCGCGGAAGATCACGCTTTGCCCGCGGTGTACCGACAGCAGTTCAGCAACGCTCCTCCCCGGGGGACTGCACGGAGGCAGGGGTCGCCCACTTGGGTGGGCCGACACTGCGACGACTTTCTCTCGCTTGGGGAAATTGAACGTGACATTGCACTAGTGACGCGTTCTCCATGCCACTGTCTATCGCGGACAGCGGGCCGATGTAACCGCTTCACAGAACGCAGTTTCTCCCCAGCATTCTCCCTCAGCTGCTCTAACCCCTTTTGCAATAGACCTTCACCACGGAAGACGCGCATGAAAGGGAACTCTCCTGGCACTGTGCGAACAGATATAGTATCAGAAAACGAGCACTTTCGAGACGCCTGCGTATTCACTGAGCACCGTTGTCCACTCGGTTGCTACGTCTCTTCCGCCTCCTCCTGCAGAAACCATTGCAGAGAAGCAGACCGCGGATATCACCGCAAAAACCATATATTATATCGAGCGCCGCCGTAGCACGTGGTCGCCAAGGTCAGACGGCACTCCGATATTCGTGCCCCCCTTGGCTAACGCGATGTGGAGGCGGCGCGCGTGCAGTTTTCTTCTGAACTTATCTGTCGAATGTATTGAGCTATTTGAGGGCTCTACTAGCCCCGAACCGGTCGTGGGATTAGTATTCAAGGGATTTACAAGCGTTTACATCAAAAATGATGCTACAGAAAAGTGTACACTTCCATTTGCAGTAAGTTTATAGATGGAATTTGCGAGAAGACAAATCCCGCGTTAAGCGTCCGTCCCCATACTCACTTATAGGAATCGCCTCTGTCGAAGTGCATTGCTGTTTGCGCAGGTGTACCACCATTTACGCTGTGCCATGCCGCAGTCGCCGGACTTATACATTACGAAGGTGCAAGAGTAAGCGATACTGGACTGCGTCTCCGATGGGGGCTCGTATCTCACTGCAAGAGAGCGCGTGCGATGCAGGTCATTTTGAGTGGTCCTGTGTTCATATCTGTCTCAACTTGCAACACAGGACGCTCGCAAAGGAACTGCTGTCGGAGAGCAGTACCCGTATCCCTACAGCGAGCTCGCGGCGCGCTATTCTGTTGAGGGGATCTCGCGGGTTCGTTCTGTAGCTTCGCAGCTGCCTTCTCTCACTTCATTGTTACGGTAAAAGCGTGTAGCACTATAGAATCCGTGTCGCTCGATGTCTGCAGCGGTAGCAGCTTAGATAGACTTATCAGGAAGTCTCAGAGACGGCAGGTGCGTGTGCTGACCACGTCAGGTGTGGGCGAAGAACGCTGGCAGCGCTTGCGTGCGAGAAATTGGGTTTGAACTACTGCGAGGTGGGACTCATACGCCGTTTCTGAGAAGCTGGAGAAGAGCACATTCGGGCGTACGAATTTTACGCTCACGATAACACAGCTGTGAAATAACAAATAAAGACACGGGTAGTTGCGGTATCAAATAGTTCATAATTGCGGCTACCTCGAGCCTTCTCGCCTTTTATACTCGGAAAAATGCGTAGAGCTTTTTCATTGCAATTGACGGCTTACTATGGGGTCTCCTCGTGCATATAAATATATATATATACACATATATATGAGGGCTTTATAGAATGTGGAGGTAACACATGTTTCTCATACATATATATTATATATATATTATATATGTATACAGATGAGGACTATATAGAAGGAAGAGGTAGACATTTCTTTCATATATATATGTATTGTACGTACGTACATACATACATACACCTACACACACAAGTACGTACACACACCCGCTGGAAGGCTATTTCCACAGACGTACAAACTTACATACACACACGCTTTTAGGAATATCTCGCAAGTGAAGAGCTACTCAATAGAGAGGGATGAAAAAGCCTCTTCTGAGCACTTGGTGACTTTTGATGGATTTTGCGGTGCACATCATTCTGACAGGTGAAGAGCTACGCCACATCGACGCGTCTGTAGCGCCCGGTGGGAACTCAGTTTTTTCAGCGTGTCTGGTGCAGGCCACCCCGCGGAGCAGCACCAGCAATCCTTTTTATACAACATATGGGCAGCTTACTGCGTAGGGTGTCGCCGGGACGACGAATACAGGCGGAGGTACACACCCACGGCACTCTGCAAAGAGATTTATCTGTCACTGAGTCAAGCAGCGTATCAAGGTGATGCGGTCTACGAGAAACGATGCTGTAATTATCTGTGGCTTTTTCATGCTCATATGGTGGAGGTGCAGTTTAGGGTTACTAGCCATCTGAAATGGTTCCTAAAAAAGCATCTCCACAACTCGAAGGAGCGCGACTTAGGGATACCAGTTACAAACGGTTCAGGCCTCTCCAGAGAGGATGTTGTTGTCGTCGGAAGTCTTTCGGAGGAGGAAGCAGAGTCCAAAAAAAACAGGAGTCTGCGCGCGTCCTCCGAATCCGACATGGCCGACGTTTTTCGTAGCGTAATACACGTTCCTGTTCCGGGCGTGACGCAAAGACTTCACGTAAGACCAGGCAATACTGCAGGAGACATTGAGTCCGTTTTTGTTCACGGAATCTGGATATAATCGAGTCAAATGTTAACAAGAAAATGTCGCGCAAGCGCTTGTCTGTCCTTGTCGCCATGGTACCGCTAACAGATTGTCCGCGCCACCATCGGGGCGCTTGAGCAGCAGGAGAGCACAGAGAGCAGAGCCATTGCCGAAATGATTTCAGAGTGAGTCGGCCCCGCTATCTCTTTCTGCGTACTTGCACACGAGGAAGACAAGGGCGCTGGAGAAGCTTCTTGGAAGTGTGCTGACGTTTGTGCTGTCCTGCTCCATGTACCTAGAGCTCATCCCAAGAGCGCGGGTGAAGCACTCCGATCTATTCTATGGCAGGCATTTCACAAACACGCTGAGGCGCAGGAGAACACATACGATCCCCGGCTATCAGCGAAGCGTGCCCTTTCAGCCTCAGGTAACAATCAGGTTATGCCGCCGCTGCGTCAGTTGCACGAAGTGGGGCATTGTGAGGGCAATGAGGCGCTGTCGTGAGACAGCAATTTTAGGGATGCGAAATTACCGGTGCCAGCTGCTACGCTAGCGGGTGCAGAAGTGGAGCCTTAACTGTGAGGCAGTCTCGGCACGTAGTGTCAGTGGAGCACGTTGCGTTTTTCGTCCACCATTTGTGAAGATACTTTATGTACCGTGTCTTTTACGTTGCAGATGTCAGAAAGGTGGAAAGCGTCCCTTATTATGGTGCGAGCGAATATTGGGGTCAGATCTATAAGCCAGCCGATAGCGTCACCAGTCCCGCACATTGCTGTCCGTGTCAGCCGTCGCCCCTCCTGTCTAACAAGTTGCCTGAATGTAGTTGTGGGGACGCCCCAGGTGGCCCGATGTGTTTGCGGATGGGCAGTCGCTGAATGATGGTTTTCCTTCAGACTTCACTTCGACGCGGCCAGAGATACACTGGGAGGACGTCGGCGGAATCGAAGACGTGAAAAGCGAGATCAGAGATCACGTTGTGCTCCCAATGCGATGTCCGCATTTTTTTAAAGGTACGCTTACGTTGCACTTTTAAGTGGCTCTCCGGTGGTTGGAGATATAGGACTTCTGCTGGCCCACGTTTGCCACACAAGGAATAGGAAAAACCGTAGCTGACGTTGTCGACTGAAAGTATCTTTGTCCACAGGCAACTTCCATCTAGTGACCGCGGCTGCCACAGAGCCTGCGGCCTATTACCCAGGCTGCTAGAACTGTGACTAGAGTTAGTTCTGTCTTCAAACACAGCCACGAAACCGGTGCACACTGTTGCCGGAACCACTTATTCTGAGGTACGTACAGGCCTGCGTAGTGGAGGAGGGCTGCTGTTGTTCGGGCCACCAGGGACAGGAAAGACAATGCTCGCGAAGGCGGTTGCCACCGATTCCCGCGCAAACTTCATATCGGTGAAGGGGCCTGAGATACTGAACATGTGAGGACCTATCTACGCAACTGCGAGCAACTCGCTCACACTGACGAGACTTTTCTTTGGTTCTCTCGTCACACAGGTCGAGTGGTTTGCGGATGACCGCGGTGAACTTCAGGTATATAGGTGAAAGCGAGCATAATGTTCGAGGACTTTTCAGACGCGCTTCCGAATCTGCTCCATGCGTTCTCTTTTTCGACGAGCTGGACGCGCTGGTGCGCCGCGTAGTCAACAGTAGTGGACTTTATGCGCCGACTTAGTGTGGGCGCGGAGGTAGTCAGGGCAGCAACGGACGTGTCAGGTGCTACGGTGCCGCAGTCCCAACGTCGGCACAGCAGCCCGATTTACTTCTGAATAAAGTTGAGCGCACCTGTGACATAATCTAGTTTTAGGGAGGAGCCATGGAGACGACATTTTAGCGTCTATCTCGTCATCGTAATAGTCGTAGCGGCTTGCAATGCTATGTTACTAGCTCTATACATGTAGAAGACTATGCTTTGCTGCCTTGTCGTGATCCTGTTTCTCAGTTGCCTCGTAGGGGCCGATCGTCGGATTCCGGTGGAGTGGTGGACCGGGTGGTCGCTCAGCTGCTCGGTGAGATAGATGATCTTCCGCGAAACGTAAGGATATCTACATCCGCAATCGTCGGTCGTCAGGTTTGCTGCACCCATATCAATGTTTCCAGCGCCAGCATATCTGCCGTCGAGCTTGAAGTCATGAATCTCTGGCACTACCACGACACGTCGACGAAGTTGGTTTTTCTGATTGCGTGTTTGTGCTGCCGTCGGTATCGCTTTACTGTAAGGTAATGTTCATTGGAGCGACGAACCGCATTGAACTTCTCGACAAATCAGCGCTGCGACCGGGGCGCCTCGACCGATGTATCTACGTCGGAGTGCAAGCTGATCGAATGCCCTTGCTTAGATCGTTGACCCGCGGGATGATACTTGAGGACACCACGCGATGCGAGCTAAAGGGAGGGCAGCGCGAAGCCGATGCACTTGAGGCTTTGTGTAGACAGATCCATGCGAGTTTACAGCCGCTGATTGCAAAGCCCTTTGCGCAACAGCTGGAATGGCAGTCCTTAAGAAGAAAGTTCGTTTTCTTCAGCAACTTTCCTGTGAGTGTGATGAACACTGGCGCCGGCGGTGTATCGTGGAAAAGTTTCGCTGGCATTTCAGAAGTCTAGCGTGCCTGCAAAAAAAGAATAGTCCTGTTGTGCGCGTTGATTGTGTGAGTAGGTGCGCTAGCAATACCATGTAGAGCTTTGTTAGATGTGTTGAAGGATTACGAGCGGTTCGCGGACTCCAATGACGCGCACAGGATGAGCCGTGATGCGAATACCACTCCGTTCAACTTTTCAAGATCGCAAGCAGACTATGTGAATGCGTTGTTGGTCGGGTTCCCCCAGTCACCGCTACGGCTCAGATTACTCTATGATTCTACAAGCAAGACAGCGACGTCGTCGTGTGCGACGTCTTCTTATGTGCAAGTATGGGTTACGGACTTGAGTGGAGGCTATTCCGACGTGTCAACCCAACCACAACGCGCAGGCCTGGCGCTCTGGTGCGTGAGCACCTTGCCCAAGGATTGGCTCCGCACATGTCAAGCTCTCGTATTCACCTCACAGCAAGATTTCACCCCACCAAGCTTATTGCTGGAGTTGTCGAAGCCCATCTGCAACCATTCCCCTATCAAGCGCGGACGCCGCAGTACAACACACGAACACATGGCGGAGGTGCCTAGGGCAACACTCGCGGCCGCAGAGCTTTTTTGTGGATAGAACCGCACAGAGGCGAGCGAGCAGAAGCAGGTTCTACCACGCATCGAGATAAGTGTTTGCGCAGGTCATCAGTCGGCGAATATGATGGGTCATTCTACAGTCGCTGGCACGGGTATACGGAAATCCAGGTGCCCGAATAAGAGAGATTTGTGGTCAGACAAAACTACTCTGGAATATGAAGCTGCGAATCGATACATACTAAAAAATGTGAAGTTTAGTGACTGCAGCCTACATGACTTCCTGCATCCAAAGGTAATGCTGCAGGACTTCTCAGCCGCCCTCAAATGCACCCGGCAGTCCCTGACGAGGGAGGAGCTCAAACGGTACGAGAAATTGCGACTTGCTTACGGTACACGAGGAAGTGATCTTGGGCATCAGTGCGCTGTGGAGACTTTCGCTAGCGGATGAAATGCAAATCAATGCACCACCTTTGCGGACCTCTAATCAGCGGCGTGAGCGAGTGCTTGAAAGCCTTTAAAGATGCCTCTGTCGTACCCCTGGATTGGCTCGTTCAAAAGTACATCCTGCATAACTATGTTTTGAAAGCTTGAAAATGAGAGCAACGTTGCTGACTCCGCCTTTGTGTTGAAGCTATCTATCTTTGCTGGGTTACGCAGCGCGAGAGGCCACATAGTTTGTACTGTGACCTATGATGCTATCCTGTCATTCGTCACGACTACTTCCATACGCTGCCGGGTTTTGGACACGGTATAGGTTCGTTTTGCCGCACCAGCCATAGCAGACATCTGTGTGCAGCGGTTTGCCGCCATTCACAGGGCACAACTGCCACCATGTGGCCTGACGCATGCTTAGAGGAAAAAACTGTCTATCTTTCTTCTGCAGACATCCTCCTGTGCCTACAAAAACTTACTTGTGAAAATTGTGAAAACAGCCTCGATGGAGCCGGCTCCCGCTTGCGTGAGTGTCACTGTCATGAGTCTCGACTGCAACAGCAAAACTGTAGCAGTTTGGCGTGGCATAGGCGAAGACTCACTACCTGCGAGGCGCTGCAGAGATTCTATAGCGGCAAGCGTGCTGGCATCAAAGGCATTTTTCTCGCAATGTTCCGGATGAAGCCAATCAGAACGGCTAGACCGTGTACCTATTGCCCTGAGCTTAGTATATGGTCACAAGCTGCTAGTGCTCCTCGAAAAGCCTCAATCGTCCCGTACCGACGTATTTTTCACCGCTAGCCCACAACGGTGTGATGTTTACTGCTTCCGACGGCTGCACAGGCGGCTCAGCTTGCATCAATATAGTGTCCACGATATTTGTGGAAATACACGAGTGACGACCTCGCAGTAACTTGGTACGGCGTTCCTGCACAAGCCGTCAGACACGGGCAGCACATCAGATGAAGCAGCAACAATGAGTATAATGTCCGCACAAGCCGGATAAAGGTGACGTTTCACTATCGATGATTATAGTGGTATGATTTGACATCGGCAGGGGAAAGGGAAGTTCAGCGACGCCTCAACATCCAACGAGTCGACGGAGTGAGTTGAGGGCTCACTCGAATATCTGTAGAATGTTGGGCAACATGCTGTTCCGACTTCCTATTTCGGTGCTTCACTACTTCTTTGTGTCGAAGCTATGTGGCTTTGCTGTGTTACACAGCGCGACACGCGACATACTTCGAAGTGTGACCAGTGATGCTCCCTTGGTTCCCGTCACGGCAACCTCAATACGCTGCCGGATTTGAAGAAGCAGCAGTTGATAATAGGTCACGAGCTGCCAGTGCTCCTCGGCAAGCTTTTATGGTTCCGCACTAATGCATATTTGACAGTGAGCTCTCAATGTTGTGATATTCACTGCTTCCAACGGCTCGGCAGGCGGCTCAGCCTACAGTAATAAAGTGTTCAGGGCCTGCCCCCTCTGTTAAATGAAAAGGAACCGGCCGTAGAGAGTCCTAATTCACAACATAGCTGTACGCGGCACAGCAAGGACCGAGGAACACAATTTCAAGCAAAGAGGGCGGTACATGCATTGCAGACGACTTTGGTGCAAGCGGGTACTGTGAATCTGGGAGTACGCTTGTTCTACGTCTACTAAAATTTAGCCCGTGTTGATCGAGGGGGTTTATCAGCCATTTTGTTTGCGGGGCGCAAAAGCCTTTCAGGAGAAGACGCTCTAGCCCATAAGAGTGAGTGAGAAGTACAGCGCCTGCGGTGGACGCGACATATCGTGCCTGCGGGTTGCCTCACTTCGTATAATGTGCCACTACTACTGTTACAAGCATTTGGTTTGCGGGCTGACAAACTCGTGGAAACACCACTGGTCACGTACTCTGTATCGTGCGTGCGGGCTGCACAGGACTCAAACCTCCACCAGCACACTGTGCTCGCGCACACTCTTGTATCCACTTGTTTATCTACGCAGGACTTGGTAGTTTTATCTACTACTACTAATACTACTGTATACCACGAGAGAGGCGCAGTCCTCCAGCTATGCTGCGCTTGCAGGGTGTCCACCATTCGTGCGGTCCTTTTCCGACGTACTCCGTTGTGAGGAGCAGTAGCACGCGCAGAGACAGTTTATACAGATAATATTATATTATCACGAGTTACAACTTGACGGACGTCCTCGGTGCTTACGTCGTATCTACAGTACAGAGTGGAAGGCAGCATCAACGATGTTGACTCATCCAACATGACGAGCCAGGAGAATAAGGCAGACTGGGCTCTTTATTGAGAATTTGACTTTCTTTACGCGAGATCCTTTGTGGGTGTCTATGTCTGTCTGTGTGTGCAAGTGTAAGTCTAGGTTTGATGATGGTGGAACAGTTTTTTCCTATTCCCTCCTGTACTACCGCCATGTGAGCAGCTTACAGGGTATCACGAAAGCAACAACTTGTGTTGCACGCAAAGGGCGGCATAAGCCCAGTACCTCCTGAAGTAAAGCTATATAATGTGCATCTATCCAGTATTGCTATTCACCGTTATAATCTGCTGCTGTTGGAAAAACCTATGTGGGCCCCCTGACTGATGAATTTCAATTATACATTCATTTCTACGGTGAAGTATTGCGATTCTTACAATGAAGGACTATAATGATCCGTACAAGAGGGTACCATATGCAACGTCATATACAGCTACTAATTGAAATTCTCTTCCCAATTATAACCGCATCACCACCATCATTCATCTTCTTCTTCTCATATCCTCGTCCTCCTCATTCGTCCCTCCTCTATTTTCCTCGGTACATATATATATATATATATATATAAAATTTTTTTCTTTCTCTCACGACAATGATGATGACTAATGATTTTTACATGCTTACTCGCTCAGCAGTAAGGAATTTCCTATTTAATTCAAAATCAGCGGTCGAACATTACAGATATGTGTAGATATAAACACAAGACTACTCTGCTTACAGCTTCGGCAGTACTTATATGAAAAATGACCACAGGATGAAAGTTTCATTCTTTTTTCTTGTTGTCGTGTTGATCTCTGTGTCTATTCTATCTATCTGTCTATTTATCTACATACCTATCAATCTATCAACTACTGTTTGTCTGTCTCTGAAACGTAAAGCTTCTCTGTATTCTATAAACGCGCAGAGCATTATCAGCCTAATGACTATTATTTCTACATACAGCTGTACGCAGTATCAGCCACCATCTTATTATTTCGATATATGAGACAAGGCATTATATTATATCCTGGTGTATGGTTGACAATCTCCCATGATGTTACATTAGATTTCTCACTTTCAACATGTGATATCATCAGATGAAACAGTTTTATAGGAATGATAGATCCCTTTTCATACAAAACGTTACATTAGTTAATCAATATCAGCATTTGATATCCTCAGATGAAACGGTTTCATAGGAATGATGGATCTATTTTTATACAACGAAAACTATGTAACTGTTTTTCTTTCTCAATCAATTACAACACTGACACATGCTGACACGACAACGGATCAATCAATAGGTATACAAAAGGGCTTGTTTGCCGATGTGAGATACGTAAATACGATATGCTAAACTTGTATATCTCGAGAAAGTTTCACACATTAGGGCGCACGCAAATATACCCACCTGAACAGCACTCCATCTATATGCTTACGGAAGCTTTCGGATTATGATTTAGTCTTCTCATTACCATGCAGGAATTACATTGGTGAGAACCCCAAAACAGAAAATTCTGTCTTCACTTGAAAAAAGCAGGAGAAACAATACACAAAAACAAGTGATCTCAGCACACAAAACAGGAGATTCAGCACGTAATGCACATACTGTACGACAGAAAGGGTATGGCTCCAGAGCGGTATGTTTTATAAAACCGTCGAGAAGTGGGTTTGGGTGCTGAACACCTTGCACGCTCATCTAGTACGCATACACGGAGCCTTGAGCATGAGTTTTAGACTCAAGCTGCTGCGTTTGTCTGTTCTGTTGGTGTCCCTGTGTGCGCCCACCTAAAGTGACTGTGTTGGAAAACACAGTACGTCCTCTCAACAGAGCGGGACCCGGCGGGGAATGGGATGCGTGATGACCTCCGCTTTCGAACTTCACCTATACTAAATTGCAGACGAAAAGGCGAAGAAGAACTCTGATCGCAAAACACCTCCGAAGAAAACGGTCTTCTGATGCCTCGAAGATGATGTCATCTTGACAAACACTCGTTACCGAGAAGCTGGTTCCTGCAGATTTTACACACATTAGTCGTTTATTTCGGTCCTTGCGTGCGCTCAGGTCGCACTGTTTGACCCAGTAGCGCTGGTAATGTAGAGTGTACAGTCAAACAAGTTCTAACGTAAAGCTCTGCGTGTGATCGCATTAGGCCTCCCGACCATTTTAGGAAAATCTGGAATCCTAGCCTAATTTGAAAGAGATTTGAAGTTTTCCTGTCTGGAATCCATATCTACACGTGCAGCCGCTGTCGGACCGTGTTTCGCAATGCCACTGCAGGGGTCGGGTCACGTTTCCTCAGGAAAGCATTGGGTGGGAGAAAGCGTGAAACAGGTAGTGGGGTCGTTGGCGAGGGAGGACGCTTCGGACGGACCGTGTTTCGCAATGCCACTGCAGGGGTCGGGTCACGTTTCCTCAGGAAAGCATTGGGTGGGAGAAAGCGTGAAACAGGTAGTGGGGTCGTTGGCGAGGGAGGACGCTTCGGAGATATAAGGACAATTTGATGAGTGCTTGCAAACAGAGTCCTGCTTACATGACTGCAAAGTCAACCCACCGATACCGCTTACGCAGCATACCCCCACTTAAGAGTGGGTCGCCATAGAGTCGCAGGACGTGCACGGCTGAAGTGAAAAACCTTTCAGCGGTTCCTCATATCATGTGCTGCATCCAAATGTAAAAGCAGAGGCACAGCAGCGCTGGGGGTGCGTCAATTGGTTGTCACGGAGGCATCACGTAGGGCGGCATCCTCTGGTTTACGAGCTTTTTCAGCTGTGAATTTCTTGGATTCGGAAAAAAGATTCGATAACAGCAACACTACTATCAACTTCAGTGGTATAATGCGACCACTTTTGCTCCGCTAGTTCAGTGTGTCGTCGTAGGCCCTCCTGTGAATGGAAAATCCTTGATAGACCGAATAGCAGGCAAATAGGCGTGCGTTGCTGGCTTAGCAACAAGTACGCGTTCCGCGGACTTACAAGTAGTGAGCGCAGCTCGAATATGCACGTTTTCGGAGCACGGAAAGTATTGGTATCCCCTTACACGAAGGCTGTACAAAGGTGCAGCCTCCCGTTGTTTGCACGAGGGCTGCCCGCGCGCTGAAGCGTGGCGGAAGACAACACACTAGCCCGGAAACGCGGAGGTGAAAACTGACTGTCGTGCACCCAAGAGCCGTCGCCGCTGGCGACAGCCCTCTGGTCGCGTCTTCAACCCTAATGCTTGTATCATAGCTCTCTGTGGCAGATTTTGAAGAATGATTAAAAGATAAGAGGTATGATACAAAGCAGTTACATACCAGAGACGTCTTTTCTGCGTCCCCGCTTCAGCACGCAAAACTGACGCCCTTCTGCCATACGATCGCACTCGGTAAGATGACGTATGACACCAAATTCAGGAGCTCCGTGATGAAAGGCCATGACCAAAGAAGAACACAAGCGCTGTGGGACTGTCTGGCACCTTTTGTCGCACAGCCACAGGGAATGAACGTTTGCAAGAACACATGCCCTCTAAGCGCGCTCCGATCACTGTAGCGTCGAGTCATTCCACTACGCCATGGGGAGGTCGAGGGGGTAGTAGTTGTACTAGGCGCATCCTCATAACATCAGCTTTGTCGGAGCATCCGGGGACTACTGCAGGTCTTGTTTAGGGGCACGTTGTATCGTATATTACAAGTATGTCGTCCGCTAAAGGAGGCGACTGAGACTGCCCGCCGATGGGGCCGATGCCCCCACTGCGAGAAAGATGACCAGATTGCTCAGAGCGACGAGGCCCTCAATGCAATTCTGCTGCACGATTGAAACAAGGGCTAGCAAGTACATAAAGCTCAACGTGGTCATTAACACGCCAAGTCACTTCCTCTGAGACTTGTACGCTTGTGCTCTGTGGGCGCAAATGATGAACGCGCCCTGGTGCCCCGAGAGTCGCGTGCGTTGTCGACTACTCGCACTTTTCAGGACAATGTTTGGCCATAGATTAAGCCTAGGTACGCACGGGAGCTCCTAGCTCCGAAGAAACAGCAGATCGCAGCAAGTCTTGTCAAAAATTCCATACAAGCCGAAACGCCGAGTACACAGCGGGAATAAACGCGCATGCCATTATTAGACGAAATGCTGGATCACAGACGCCGCAGGAACGACAGCGGCACCAAAAGAGCTCCCCATGCCCTTCCTACTGCGGTGCGTGTATGACTGTAATGAGCGCGCGTGTCACAAACGTTCTACCACGGATCTGCGAAGAACACCAGGTAGATACTTTGTCGTGTGCAGCTAAGGAGGCGTTCTACCGGCCTTTACTGTTGTATGCACCTGTGACTTGACCGCAAGATGACATTATAACTGCCAACTCAACGTGAGTGTCTAGCGTTTGCTTTTTTTTCGGAAGACCACTTTGCAGTTATTGACGTGCAGAGATCCCTGGAGCACGTAGATTGTCTCAGCTGATTGCAAGCAAATCGCGCAGGCGCTCACGTAGGAAAGTCCAACCTGATCTTTGATTGTTTTGAGTTCCGATGTGTACATCGCGACCTTATGCGGGATGATTAAAGAGCATCCACCGACAAGCTGAGAAGAGGCGTGTCGTGAGCGCATGTGTGAGCGCGATGGTTGATGAATGTTCAGTCTGATGCATGCGATTTCTTGCCACAGTGCCAGTGACAGAGGAAATCTCCGCCGCGTAGCAGGTGCTCCGAGCCGTCACGAGATGGGGGAAATCTTTGATTTTTGTATCCTTCTGCGCTATCGTGCTTGGTTTGGGCTGAGACTTCAGGTCACGCAGAGAAGTGGCAGTTGTCTCGGTATCCTGCATAAAATCTGCCTAATTACAGGCATTAGTGGTCAGCGATCAACGAAAACAGATCATCTTCTTCTTGAAAAAACTCTGTGCGCAATTTCGCTGCTACGGCGGCGTTGACTAAAAATCGTCGCAAAGCCCTCTGCAGCCTACAAACGAAGCGCACACCAAATGCAGCGGCTCTTGCTCCGTTTCCGGTATATAGATTTACGTTGTTTTCCACTCACATGTTCTAGTACATGAAAGTGTGCTAACGGTCGCTACACAGGGAGGTGAGTATGGTGTGACTTTTGAAGCAAAGAACGTTGTCTACAATCAGTACCGCCAAGTGGGTGGAAACGCGAGTTTGCTGTAGGTCTTTGCAGAGAGTTCTTCTGAACTTGATGTCACTAGAAGATTCGATACGGCCAAGGAGGCCTACGCATTATGGTCTGAACTTCTGCGGAATGTATTTAGCAAACTCTCCTTCTCTGGGTTCCCACCCCTTCTTGAGGGCTGACGTCAGATCTACTTCCATGCCCACACGAAGGCGCTGCTGAGAGCTGTTTTCCTCCGAGTCGTCAGTTTCGGCGCGTGACAAACTCAAACATGTCAGTCAGATGTCACTGGCGTCGACGCGCCGTGCTTCAAGCAGGTCTGTGCCCGATCGCAAATGAGCACTCGATCACGGCGGGCGCTCTGATTTAATGCAAGGCTGGTGCTGCCGTGCGTTCACGTTGTAAAATAGATCCTCCCAGGGTAAGGCACTGAAGCACTCAAGGATCCTGGTCTCTGGGCAAATCGTGAGCGTCACCTACCCTGTACGGCGCACTGTGTATGGTAGGTGATTCTGCTATCCAGTAGTGGACACCTAAGGGGATGTCCCTCCACGTACCGGCTTCTCAATGCACTACAGCTGAAGTCCTGTCATCGACACAATCGCGACATCTCCTCTGCTTGGAACCTTCTCAAGACAGTTTTGCGGAGCTTGTTTGCTCTAAACCAGTATCACGATCAGCGCATAGCGGGAATTGTATAGGAATCTCCCATATGGAACGGTCTTTCTACTGAAAGCGTGCTACGGCAGACGCAGCGGGATCCGCGCCAATGCATCCTGGTCCTCTGTAAATGCCATTTCTGTATTCTCAATACTTGAACATCCCAATGGAGGAGGTCAGGTCAGGCTCTCAATGTGATCCTGTTGACGTGCCATGTTTTGTGTCTGTCACAGCGGCCTCCCGGGGCGACTGTGAATCCCTGTCAAAGTGCACCTGCAAATGTTCCTGGACAGTGGAACACCCCAACAGGAACCGTACGAGCTAAAGGGCATCTGAGTGGGCATCAGGACCAGCAGCATCTTCTTTTAAGTGTCGCGGCGCTCTAGATATGTGTTTGGAAACAGGCGTCAGCGTTCAATCAAAATCTGCTGTCCTGCACGCGGTGGGAACAGGTCGATCGCGATTGTAGAGTGAGAAGTAATGCGGAGTGAGCTAGGAAGCACCTACTAAATCGCCCTTAAAAGTCAGAAGTACACTTTCTACCCACAACATCTCGTAATTGGAGAAGATGCAACGAGTGTAATTTGAGCCAGCGCGTCGGAAGGACACCCGGTCCTTCTTGCCAAACATGCACGAAAAGAGCTTTGTTGTCGTGTGTACGTGAGTAAATCTTGCGAGTGCGTGCAAGCGGGTTCGGGTAAAGAGTCACTCAGAGTGCAAACTTCACAGGCTGGCACAGCCTGCCTGCTGATCACCACAATGTAGAGTATAAGCGTGCCAAGAGTGATGACAGAGCAAAGCCTGTACGACGGTATGAGGAAGCTGTGGAAATGTTGCGTTGGGGCTGTCGGGCGACACGGGCGCGCCGTTTTTAGCCACTTCAACCGGAGCAGCTGCGCGTGAGCAATTGATACCAGGTTACTAGCCTATGAAGTGAATATGATACGAGCGACGCGTGCGGAAAGGACTGTCAATCACTCTCAAACCTTAAGGGATCTTTGGGACTAATGGGGAAAGTGTAACGCATCACTTGGTCTAGTTCAAAGATGATGTTGCCGTTTGACGCTTACAGCAAGTTTCAAAACCGTTGAATTAAGCTGAGACATCAGGAACATAGCGAATTTTTTTTGTAAATCTCATCACCCGTTCTGGCGAGCGTACGTTGTGCCTGCCGTATGGCAAAATCTGACCAGTCGGGCGTTTGGTGGACTGGAGATGTCATTAGCCAAATGGCTGCTCAACACCTGCATTTCGTGGGATCGGGAGATGCGAGCGCACCAAAAAACTGCTGGTGTGTTTTCGATTTTCCACAGCTTCTAAGTAGCGCACAGACGGCTGTGGTTTCTTGTGGTTTGCAGCGACATCGGTCTTAGCTCGCATATATATGCAGGTGATCGTGCGGAGACGTCGAGATCGACAAAAATCACTTGTTTGACCTTTCGGCGCAGGAGTCGCGTGCGCATGGTATTCTGTCTATGTAAGCGACGAGGACACATATATGACGTTGACGAAACTGCACGGTGTATGTCAACCGAGAGGAATGCACTGTCAGACCGCAGGGGCGCCGAGGTACATCAGCCTGATGCTAATGGCGGGGAGGCTAGGGTCCAGTTTGTAACCCAGTGAACTGATAGTGCATCACACAGCAGACACTTTTGTTCCCGGCTGACAAGCACTTTTTCTCTTTTGTGCAGGTCGAAAAAAGAGCGTTCGTCTAAACATCCTTGCAAAGCAGCTTGACGTCGCTACATACGGTGCACTCAGGCGATGACTCGAGTAACTGCCTTTAGTTCTTTGTAGTTTAAGCCCAGAGAGGGCACGAGCTGGCGCGACATTCCGTACTACCGTGTAAGGAGCAGGAGGCTTAAGAGGAGCTGAGGCTGAAGTGTGCTCTAACGTCCGAGACTGTGGATGACCTTAACGTGGAGTCGCACCCAAAAGCGGTGGGTCTCGTGTCGTGGATTGTAACAATTGCCGTCGACGACAGACGCAGACGCATGCTGTTATCTTGCTGAGGAAACGCTTTCCGCGTTTCAGCCCTTCGACCTGTTCTACCTGCCGTGCATATACGTGCTGAGACACACATTGAAGAACATGTAGATCAGCTGCGTATCGACTCGGGAAGCACTTGAAATGCCACAAAGATCATTTGTGACCCAGGACATGTGACTACTTCATTTTGTATTTCAAGCACATGCACTTTTGTGCAGTCGCTGAGATTGTTGCAACTTTTGTCGGTTGTAGGAGGGATTTGCTGGCATTGACAGCTTCCTCAGGTACGTGGAGTTTTGAAGACGTTTGATGATATAACACATCGTGTTTAAGGTGCAGTACCTGTCAAATTCGGCAAGAAGACGAGCAGCAGGGCGCGAGACAAAAATCATGTGGTGCAGCGCTGATGGGAAACTTGAATCTTACGATTAGTATTATTGATAAGCTGCAACATAGTGTTGATGGTATGATTTGTTGAAAGAAGAGCTGGGTTTCTTTTCCGCTATTGAGGTAAGGTTACAGCAGGTCGAACTTATGGCACTTGTCTTAACCGTGCTGCCAAGCAGAGCGAATGCATTAAGTCTGATGCACTCTAGCAATGTCTTGAGAAGCTACGTTCAGTTGTTCCCAGTCTACAGCGGAGGGATGGCATCGAGGGACACGAAATGTCGTAGGGGCCGGGTAAGCACAGGCAGAGATGAGAAAAAGTCAGTCTGAAGTTGGATTCGGGGCTTGGAGCGAATAGCTTTTGACATTCGTATGGGAGATCTGAGCCAGGTGTCGCACTCAAAGCAATGCGCTTCGTGTCTTGACTACTTACAAGTGGCGGCAACCACAGAGTGTCAAGGTGACGCGTCGCTAGTTTACGTTCTTTGACCATGTCTGTTCGAAAGAAACGCAGGCATTAAAACACACACTGAGAAATACAGAAAGCGGCATTGTATCGATGGGAAGGCACACGAGATGCGCTGGAGTGTACTTTGTCACCTACAACGCTCGATTATCAATGGGGGCGTACTTGATGCAAGAGCTGCTGTGCAGCTTTCAGAATTTTGGGGATCTTTTCGTTTGTAGGAGTCGTTTGTTGTCATCAGGGAGAGCTCGAAAAACATGGGTCTACGGGAAGTGCGTCCTTTATATCGCATCGTGTTTTATAGGTGACTCTTTTGCTTTCTAGAAGAATGCGAAAAGCGAGCTCGGCAGACAGGATAGTTCGTTCAGCGATGAGTGAGAAGCCTTCTTCCAAGTTTCTGCTTGTGAAAAGCTCTAGTACAACTGTATCTGGTAAGCTTATGCAATAGAAGTGTTCCGGGTTCTTTTATCGTTTTTACAAAAAGGTTAGGACACATTGGCAGTACAGCGTGCGGTGATAAAAAATGTGTATTTTGCTTCGGCGAGGCGCGAGGAGATATTTCTCGAGGTGTTTCTCGCGTGTGCTTCTGCCTATTCTAGTGTTGCTCATGAATAAATACTTTCAGCGTTCATGTGCGGCCTGGAGTTTTGTAGAGAAATGTCAGCGTGGGGAGGAACGGCACATTGCGGCCCCTGTATAGATGACATTTGAATGCAAAACCGTCGCCTTAAGTATATGGAAAAATGAATCTCGAAGTGCAACAGTGCCAGCCAACGCATCACCAGTCCTGTCATCTTGGTGGCACTTTGGCCCGCACAACCGGCGTGGAAAGCGCGCCGAGGTTTTAAACAATATCTATACAGGTGAACAGCTGTCACAATTTCGCCGCCCCATTTTAAGTAGTACCTCCAGGCAGCAGCGTAGTATGTGGAGGGCACAAGTCATGGTCTCGTGCAGCACAGGAGAAGCACAGTGTCTGGCAAATGCGCAGTAGAACAGCTAAGACGCTCCGAAGTAAACGCACTTATCATGCACGTTGCACGATGCCCCTTTCCAGAGGCCCACGCAGCAGCCCGAAGAGAGTGGACACCTATTTACGGCCTGCTGTCTGGAGACAGCCGTTAGAATGCAGGGCCCTAGGGACGAATGAAGCCACTGACCGCTGCGTCGTTGTCCGCCATCTGTTTTTTGAGCACTGCCAGTAATGAGACGTGGGAATATGATGGCAGCGACCACCAAGTTGAGCCCCTCAAGGAAAGGGTGCTACTGCTACACAGGGACGTGGACAAAATGCGTGACAGAACACTCGGTGACTTGGCGACAGTTCCGTCATGAATTATAGCAAAGACGTCAGAAATTGTATCGTCCTGAAGCAGATTAGGGCATCAAATTGGCATCACCAGTTTGGAATTCTTAGGGTTCAGGATTCATGGCTTAGGAATAAAGGATCTCTGCTGTTTAAGCTCTAGCACCAGCATTTGAGAGATCTCCCCAGCCATCCATACTGTGTAAAACTTCAGGGGAATAATCAATCAGCACGCACGCTGTGCGTATGACACGGGAATGTGCACACCACACAAATTTCGAAGTGTATGAGCCCGCTTTTGCAGATTTTCCGCGCGCTTGGTGCCGCAAAACAGATTGGCCTAGGCAGCCGCATGCGTGCTTATCTGTGTGATTGTTTCGAATTTTGCTCCGCGAGCGCCACACAGATGGAGCAGCATGTATGATCTTGCTCCTTCGTGCACATGCCCGTATTCCCTTCTTCCTCGGAGGTACAAAATTTGGCCCTTCGGTTTGCAGTTCAGCACGTAAGATATCCACAGGACGCCTACACGGTGCAGAACACCGGCAAACCTCCCTCCTAAAGATGACGACTTACGACAAAGGGCTTCCGACGGTGCATGGCATTTCGTTTCTTTGGCAAGCATACCGATTTGAAGAGACTGCATGCTAGAGCAGCACCACCGGAGCCTTTTTTCTTTACATTCAGACAATTTTACGCCAAAGCCGAGCGTGCCTCATGTCAGAGCAAAATCGACACTTTATCGCACTCCGTGAAACGCTCGCGTATACAACGCCTGCAGTACAGCCTGTGCGGCGTTGTAAGCTCGTCTGTCTCTGTGCCCTCAACATTACTCCTGCCCCCTGCCTTCAACAGGGCAGAGGACAGGGAGCGGTTACCTGCTGTCGGGCTACTACGGTTCAGTCAACGTCGAGACACCCCTCCTGCTGAAAATTTTGCAACACAGCCGACGGGCGTCCCGGTCCGCTACAAGTACGCTCTTTAGGCTCGTGGACCGACACTCTTCTAGCTGGGTGGCTTGCATGGCTGCTTTCGCCTCTAGAGGGTACTTCAGCATCGCTTTCGGCGCCCTTTGTAGCAGCTCTCAATCGCAATTTTTCTGCGGAGCGCACTAGCGGGGCGCACACTCTAGGGGCACGTTGATCTGGTCCCTTTAGTCAATAGTGCTTTTATGGACAAGATAGACCAGTGATAGCATAGGCTACACACTGTCTTCAAAGGCTTCCTTCCAGCAATAAACCTTTGGAAGTAAGTTTCCGTCTTAGGGCTACAGATGCCTTCTGGTATGATGGGACAGATAGCAGCAGTGCGCAACAGCGGGCAAGAAGGCATATTGTGCTGGACTTTCAGGAGAATGCGGCCGCGTGAGACTCGAGGTGCTGCAGTATAGCTGCAAGGGAACACCTTAGTTTCGGCGACCCGCGCTTTCAATATTCTGCCGCAGCCTGTGTCACAGACCCTTATACTACAAATGCTCCAAACTTTACAACCTATTAGCGGCTGGAGTGTCACCTACTACAGGCGCGAAGTCAGTACAGTAAAACGTCGCTGAGATTGTCCTGAACGAAACCAATCAACGTTTTTCAATCTCTTCATGCACGCGATAATCTACTACTTAACCCTGAGGTCCAGACAAACAAATATTCTTTAGTTGAGGTTTTAGCAGATTTCGCGAATTGAGGACCACTTTTCAAGAATGCTGGAGGCAACGTGGAACTATTCCTGACAAGCGATATTTGTGCTCGTTAGGATCATCACTTGTCGCTTCGATTCACAGTTATTGCTTCCACACCCAGCTCCTGTTTTTTGAAGAGGGACGCGCAGACTGTCTAACCCACTTAAGAATGAATGATGTCACTTCAACAACCACATGTCCTACCCGGGAGAGAACAGGTAACCTTCATGCAAACGAATCTACAGTGCCTGTGGGAGCGGCGCTTTTAAATGTGGCGCAAACGCGCTTCTGCGTGCTGCTACCCTGGTGGACCGTTTTTTCAAAGAGAGACAACAAGATGAAAAGTCATCCTCCCTCATGTCGGGAGGACGCTCGACGGCAAGCGCTTTGTCGAAGTGTACTCGCTCGCCGAGTGCTTTTCTTTACTATTCCTTCGTAAATGTCGGGTTGTTGTTGCCTGCAACTATCCAAGAAGAGGAGTAGTTCATCTTCAGATAAGCCCTGTTCCCAAGCAAAGGTTGATTGTCTCTTTGCTTTTCCCCCCCCTTACTCAGCGTTTGCTGGCATAACAGCTACCCTTTAAGGCCTTCGTGGTGAGGGATGTTTCTGTACCTATTATGACAGTTTTTAGCTGCATGCTGTGCACAAACAAGTGGCAGCATCCTGTGAAGTCCGCCGAGGGTGCCGCGTACGGTGAGGTGACGGTACGTCCTATTACCAGCAGGGTGTTAATCAATCCGGGCAGCGATAACCTCGGGGGAGAATTCTGGTTTTCAGAATCAGGAAGTGTAAAGGCTCTGCATTTTACTTTGTATCCTATAGTCGCTTTCCTCTCTGCTATTTATTCTTCGGCATCATGGCAGAACACGATCTGCACTTGCGTCTTGCAACGCCATGATCAGCTACTACGTAAGAGGAGGCACTAGACGCTGCTGTTGCTGTATCAGTGGGACCACGCGCGGTTGTGGAGGTGCTTAATTGTGCCACGCACCATAGAACGCGCCATACGTCCTAGGGACCTTATCAGCTGTCAGGCTTGTAATAGCGCTTTGCATCCCACATGTCGTTCATTTGTCGAATCGGCATGCTACGGACCCACGGAATTGAGCAAGATGGGCCCCGACGCTTTATGTAAATGATTTTTCTATCTGATTTTTTTTCGAAGGCCAGGTGTGGGTGTCGTCCCTGACTGCGTTGCAGCAGAGGCACGCCCTGGGAAGCGCCATGATTTCAAACTTGAATAAGCCTTTCTAATCGACTTTTCCTCGCTATTGTGTGGTCCGCGCGTTTAGCACCTTTGTGAATAGTTCGTGCGCACACAGGAGACTGGCACGAGCTGTTGCACGCACGCCGCACTGGGGCTTCCTGAACTTGGTGAGGCGCCAGAACATTTGACCTAGCGTAGACTTTTGCGGTGATGACGCTGTGTATGTTTTCAAGGCGGGCTGAGACGAAGCCTGCACGCAATTGCAACTAGGCGATATTCTGCTGCATCATGTTCTCCGGGTAACTTTGAATCTACTTGTAGGCAACGTTGCCGTGTATGCACCTCTGTTGGACAGAGTTCACGGTGTTGTGGTGTTGCGGACAGGCCCGGAAGGTTTTCGACGGTCTCGAGCTTCATGTCCTTCTTCCTAGGCCCGCCTCACCGAGCGTGATAACCGCAACTTGGCCATGCTGTGCAGCTCGAGATTTTTAAGCTGCCTGTTCACCTTCTTTTCGAGCGTGGCTCAAAGAATTCGTCGTGACTGTCAATGATGGGCGCATTACCGGTGCAGGTTCATCGCAGGTTGACATTCACTGGGATAGTTTGTTGTCAGGTACCCCACCGGCAGCGTTTGGGTACATCAAGTCCACTGACTATGTATCCTCTAGAGTCGCAGGTCATCATATTGCAAAAAAAGATATACAATCGTACATAGCAGCTCTCAACGGCATCTGGTCAAACCGTCACATTGGAGCGAGGTAACGGTGATAATAGCGTACTCCCTGCAGCACCGCATCCGCCAGGCAACTCGCACTGCGCTTAGCGTGCATCCGCGCAAGGGCAATTATGCTGTCGCGGCATCGGTAAGCTTCACATGCTGGAGAAAACTGTACCTGACCCCACGACATCGCACCAGATGACCATTGTGTGTCATTCGACGCGCCATCATGCATTGGGCGCCTGCGCAGATAAAAGCAGCGGATGCGTCAATCATCTTGAGAAAACACGCAGCCGGGCTTGGAAAAGACTCTCACAGAAGTAGGCTGCAAATATGGATTCGAAGCACGGCTGCAGTCACCGTTCAGTCTGGACTCAAGCTCTGCCACAAGCTTGAGCTCAGCGTTACCCTTGCATTGAACCAGTACGCATTAAAGGGGTTGCAGGTTAGGAAAAAAGACCCGCACTATTAATGGTACGATGCTGTACTCAAATGACGACCTCCTCTCCCTGTTCACCAGACGGTCACCAGTATGACGCACCCTCAGGGAAACAGGACCTGGCAAATGATACCCTTCCCAGTGTGGCATCAGCTTGGAGCAGAAAAGCTGCATCAATCAGGAGAAGCGGCTACCTGTACGCTCTCACTTGCAATCTGTCAACTTGCCCTACATAGGCATCCTCCCCTTCCAGGCAACACACGAACGAGTCCGACGATAGACGCACCTGTGCCCGTCGGGCGCCAGTCAGCTCGTGGAAAGCGTCTGATTCGGTACAGTTGGTTTCAGGAATGTGTAACGTGAGTCCTCAAAGTGAATCCCGACTGCTTCTTCACTGACCTTTTGTTCGCGCCTATGGAAGACTATGTGCTCCTGCAAATTCAGCTTTTCTGCCTTACGGCACACGCAAGCGCAGACCGAAATGTATATGCATGTCGGTATTTAGTTATGTACAGCGATCCTGCCACTAACATGGGAGGGAACACCACCTAGAGCACCTATCTCATAAGGCTTCCTTGGGGTGAACAATATATATTGACCAGGAGAAACGCAAAACATTTGGAGAGAGAGTCAGGGGGCTTGGGGTGTAGGGTATCCAATTTTTATTAGGCTCTAGAATTAGGGTTCAGGATTTTGAGCGCTCTCGTTTAGAGTTGGCAACCAGGCGACTCTCCTTCTAGCGTCGGCGATTGTAGTAGAGCGTTTATTAAGCTGCCGTATCATCGATTCCTATGCAAGGATTTCGAGGCAGTGCGCGTCTCCACCGCGGATGCAGCTGAGTCTCAGCATAACACTCTTTGATTTGCAGCCTATGCGGCAACATCGGGACCTGGTGCAGCGCTGCATGCTCGCAAGCGAAAACATGACACAGCACGTTAGCGAGTGACGTGTGGTGAATCGGTAGTTGGTCGACAGCACCTCCGGGAAGGTCTGTAGTGTAAGGACAATGGTCCGACGACTGTTGCAATGCTGTGTACATACTCGGTGAGCTTGCATGAGATTCTACCGTTCGGTATTCAGTCGTACGGATTGCCGCACCTTTCTGCCAACTGTTGAGTGAAAGCGGCTTGGGCTCTGTAGAGGCTCTCGTACTCAGTACCCAGCATAGACCTTCTCATGCTGCTGAATTCCAGTGTTTTCACGGTGCCCCACGCGTTGCGCAGATCTAGATTGTGCTGGCTTACGACGCGTGCTTTAGCGAGACGGGCCAGCCTGGGGGTGTCTCGATTACCACCCGGCGGACAACATCTATGGTCACCCCGGGAGCGATGGCACGAAAAGGAATGTCGGTGAACTGCCGCCCTTGTGTCGCTCTGCACATCCCCTGACCGTGGCTCCTATACACAGTAACAGCAGAGGATTCGATTCTTCCCGACATGCACATGCAGGAAATTGGACGGCCGGAGCTTTCGGCGTATATTTGACGGGGTGCACGGGGGGGTTCGGTATTCAGTAGCGCGATCTCAAGCCGTGAAACAGGGCTGGCGCAGCCCTGGGAGCGTCGGAATACCGTGGTACAACGGGTACCAGATGGCTACCCTACGTTGGTTGTGGTCTTTGCGGACACTTGCATGTCATGCGGCCACACAACCGCAGCCTTCTAGGGTGGACCTGCAACCTATAGGCAGCTTTCTAGGGTGGACCTGCGATTTATAGGAAAGGCCTGCGATGCACCAATTGGCGAAATGCCGGTACTGCATCCCTTTGTGTCTACGAACTTCCCTTGGCGGCACCAAGAACAGCGTTGACCTGACCCCGGACACGAGGGCCTCACGCCGTTCTCGATACGCATGAAATGACACACCGTGTAAGCTCTAAGTATCACGGCACGCGTCGCTTCCGCAGGACCTCCAATGTCACCTCGACAGCTCTTCATATTGTGAGGAGTTTTGAAGGCTCCCGCTGCGTTGACAGAACGGGAAGTCGCATATGTCCTCTTTCGTGGGACAGCTGAAAAAGATGTAATATAGCGCAGTGCATAGCGCATTCAACCTGTCTGAACGTTTAACAATCCATAGGCACACGTACACACACATAGCCTCGGCGGAACTCTTTGTTCGATGTGTAGAGGCTGCTCGGAGTGTCAGTGCTCACGCACGCCTGAATCAGCTGCTTTGTAGGCTTCATTCTTGCCCCACCAGGACGCGCAACAGAAAGTGTCGTGGGGTTTTGCGTCTTCTCAGAATATTATTTACCAACACTGACTCTAAGCTATGTCATTTTAACTGTTTAAGGTACACCGCCTTAGGAACGTTCGAAAGTGTTTTCCACAGCTTCTTTGTTACTGTCGCAAAGTGGAAGCAGAGAGGCTCCCTGCATACCCCATGCATCAACAAAACAACCTATAAACTCTTTCTTGCCATCAATACGTCTCGTGAATGACGCACTTCCCGGGGCGGGAGATGCCTTGTAAAGGGCCAAAGCACTTGTCCGTGAGCTTGTTTTCCCATGTTGGCGCCAGGTGCTTTGTGATAAGCAGCCCTCCTCTCTGCCCCTGCTGATGTGCGACTGTGGCGTCGAGTGAGTAGCCTCTGTGGAAATGCAAGAAACGACAGCCGGAACAGGACGTACAGATTAGTACTCTGCACTCGTGCTACACCACGCCGCCACGGAGAGTAAAGGATGGTGTCATCCTTGTACTGACCAATCTTATCTTCTCTCGTGTCATCTTACGCTCGTCTGCTGGTACAAACATCCCTTAACCTATTTTGCTGGACTTGCACCATGCGGGTGCACCGTTGTCCCTACCTTTAAGGCAATCCCCGTTGAAAAATTTGGGGCTCAGGGTGTCCATATGAAAGAGAAGGAGGGCAGGAAGACCTCGCCTAGTTGGAAAATTCATAGTGGCCGTGGTGGGACGTTTGAAACACTGTTCCTTGCCTAGGTCAGACAGCACGAGATGAGCTTGGGAGTAGCAGTCACAATGGAGAAGGCCGTGAGGGATATGTAAACTGCTGAATAGCCCCGGGGTTAGAGTTAAACCGGTAGCGCCCGGAAGCTGCCCCTCAAAATTAGGGTGTGAGGGGAAGACAATTACGGAAGCGTCATGAGCAGGGCGGCGCAAGTGGAGACATTTCGCAGTCCCTCGCAACTAGAAGCGATTCAGGGAAGTAACGTCCCACAAGCACATCAGCCCGCGGCGCCACGAGCGCCCCTATTACGTCTCAGTGGGGAGATGTTATCGACACGAGAATGCAGCAGATTTTAACTATCTCTCTTCGAAACTGCTCACTCCAGAAGCACTTTGTGCATAGTCTGCAGCCACCTTGTCAGGCCAATACAAATAGCTGAATGCTCTCTCTCTTGCGTAGACAGCGCTTTGGAGCAGCGAGGTGCAGCAATCTGAATTGCCAGTAGAGACCTGGATGTAGGTTATTAGCTCACTCGTGAAACCTGACGCAATATTTTCCGCCTTCTCATCATTAGCAATGGAGCAGGAAGTGGCATTAGGATTTGAGGTTTGAGAGCTCAGCTTATGACCTCGGTCGTCGCTTACGACGCCAATAGAAAAGCAGAATGCTGCCACATCCTTTGAGGTCTAAACACCCACTACACGTCCTCGGCCGGCACATAGTAAGGCAAGGGCGTGGTCATATCCAGATAGCTGCACGTCTGCCGCACAGTGGACCACTCTGGGGACTCGGAAAGCCGCAGCACAGCGAGGGACGAAGGTAACGTCCCACAAGCACACCAGCCCGCGGCTCCACGAGCGTCCCTACTGCGTTTAAGTGGGGAGGTGTTATCGACACCAGAATGCAGCCGATTTTAACTATTTCTCTTTGAAACTGCTCACTCCAGAAGCATTTTGTGCATAGTCTGCAGCCACCTTGTCAGGCCAATACAAATAGCTGAATGTTCTCTCTCTTGCGTAGACAGCGCTTTGGAGCAGCGAGGTGCAGCAATCTGAATTGCCAGTAGAGACCTGGATGTAGGTTATTAGCTCACTCGTGCAACCTGACGCAATATTTTCCGCCTTTTCATCATTAGCAATGGAGCAGGATGTGGCATTAGGCTTTGCAATTTGAGAGCTCAGCTTATGACCTCGGTCGTCGCATACGACGCCAATAGAAAAGCAGAATGCTGCCACATGCTTTGAGGTCTAAACACCCACTACACGTCCTCGGCCGGCACATAGTAAGGCAAGGGCGTGGCCATATCCAGATAGTGCACGTCTGCCGCACAATGGACCACTCTGGGGACTCGAAAAGCCGCAGCATAGCGAGGGACTAGGGATGCGCGGCACATTACACGAGGACAGAGACCCTCGCAGAGGAAGAATCTCCTCGACCTCTGTGTATCCTTGTATTCCCGTACCCTTCATGTGCACTTCGAGCTCGGAAGACGGAAGTGCTTTGCTACGTGCGCACATGTCATTCTGCCTGGCTCCTGTTGAATTCGCACGACGAAGGCCAATCACATGGGACCGTTTGTAGGATCCTGCTTTTCTGAAAACGCTCACAGCTACGCTTCACTCTGTAATAACCGACTGCCTTGCCCTCCCATGTTCCTGGCGTGTGGCCGTCAGAAGTTACCAATCGCTCTTGTCACTGACAGTTAGCATTGACGAGACCCGCGCGGTTGTAAGTGCCACAGCACAACTGACTGTTGATCCTGACGGCGCACAAGGGGAAGCGTTTTTTCGGTGTGCGTGGCTTCTTGATTTTACATGAGGCTTGCTTTCTCTGTAGAATAGCCCTTCAACTCCCATCTGCTTACTACATTATATTAAAAAAGTGGTACGCGCCCTTTTGGGACGCCTTCCTCATTACACCCTTTTTGTGGTCACAAAACCGACCTGCTTGTAGACGAGAACAGTCAAATGAATAAGGAGACGCCGTCTTTGTGACGATTGAATCGCAGGTCAGGCGATGTTTCCGATGTAAAGAGATGGTCCGCGTTGAATCGCTCGCAGCACTTTTGCAAGCGCCTTTCATCTGACGGCTCGCACTGTATATATCATGGACGCATGGCAAAGAAGACGTTCATCTCGATTCTCAGCCTTTTCTAGGCGTTGTGCAGCCCTGAAAGATCTTCTTTCCCGCTTTCAGGCAGCACCATGCACAGAACGAAAGAGATATCTTGTATGAACAAAATGAGCGTCGTCTTTTTCCTGTATGACGTCAAAGTCTTCGCGATTTGCATGCTAGCTTGCGCTTAGCTACCGTCCAGCTCCCTTTGTGCATTTTACAGATCGAACGTTGACCTTCTTTCCGTGTCACGCCAATGCTCACGAGACTTCGCATGACAGCCTGATCGGCGCTTTCGGGCTCGCAGACACTGTGCCTTTACAAGCCTCTTCTTTTTGTTGATCTTTTGTTGGAAAGATGCCAAGCAGCGTTTACGTGCTGTCAGGGTGATATGGTCTGGTCAGCGACGGCTCACTGCTGTGAGTGAAGATTTCAAATCACAACAGGCGTCCCAACGTCTCCGTTAGCAACGTGTATACATTCTATCCTTGAGCGGGACAACTACTCAGGTCTATTAAATTGATAGACCGGCAACTGCATGGTGCTATCTTGCCGCATGGGCACTCTGGTGGCGCTTTCACTTTACGCCGAGCCTTGAACATTCCGTTCATCGTCTCTCGAAGCAATGTTCCGGAGGTTACCTATCTGAGTGCTACTTTGCTTGGATGTTCCACGTCAGCCGTGTTTGAGATCAGCTGCGGAAGACCTCCGGACGGCCCTGTATTGGTATCAGAAGCCCGTTTAAACAGAAGGAGGCCGAAGCTGTGTATTTGGCTCCAGTGCCTTCAGAATAGCATTGACGGCAAACATGGGGTGTTACAAAAAGACATGTCTCAGCGGGGCGTAACCAGGAGCAGAATATTTGAACATTCCACTCTCAACAGAGTGCGTCCTTCCTGGAGCAGGCGAAGCGCTGCTGGAACTTTGCATTGTAATGCGGTTACTCCGACAATTAGCCCTTTTCTATTTTCGCCCGCAGTCTGTGCAGCAGAGCCTGACATGCGCTACTTTTCAAATAAACAACGAGTGCTTGACTACTCACACTCCACCACTGCACGAGCGTACTCATAATTCCTGAATGTGGCTTACAAGTCAGTTTAGGGAGCCGTCAAACAGCTCCTTCAAAATGCTCAAGCACGTTGTCACCTGCCACCTGGCATAGACGAGCCCGTCGTTGGAACAGATTGTGCAAATTACGTGATTTTCGTACATTATTTGGGGATGCTGGAGATATTTAGAAAAAACTGTGACGTGAGGAGTACTGTGCAGTGCTCGACACGAACCCCAGCGTAGTGCTCTAACTCTAACTGTATTGCATTTTCCTATGCTGTGCTGACACCGCGGGCTTCCAACGCTTCAGACTGTGCTTTCTGAACACACTCATCCTTCGGAATTAGCCCGTGTGCTCCGGAGTCCGATGTGGATGTCCAGCTGTCGATCGTCAAGACTACGCGACAGCTGAGAACTAGCTAGCCACCATGTATTCTCTGTGCGTGGCGTACTCCTGAGACTACGAAAGCGTATCAGTGCTACCTGCCAGTGTGCTTCGCGCCCTGCATGCTGTTACATCGACGGTGCCCTCACTGAAGCGCTTCACTACGGCTTCTCTTTCTGCGTTTAGTCTGCAGTTCATCTGCTGCCCTTATACAAACACGAACCGAGTCCTGTGAAGCTGCGACGACGTTGTCGCATCCGGCAGAGTTACAGTGCTCATTATCACACGCTTGTCGTGCATCAGCCCATGCACGGAAGTTGCCACGAATGTTGAAAGCGATTCTCGATGTGTGTCTCTCCTCAGCTATATCGCGAAGACACAACAAGCTGTTATCATGGCTGTCCTCACGACAAGGGATAAATTGGTGTAGTATGCCGGGTATTTCTGAAGCACGTTGTACTGTTGTATATCGGCCTACCGTCCGCCGCGTCCTTACACTTTGCAAGACACTGGTCGTCTGTGTAACCCCGTGGTAGATTCAGAAAGATACTGTGCTGTGCCCTTTTAAAATCTACACACTGTTTAAAGCGCGCAGAACCGGCCCTCAACGAAGGTCTGTGATGCTTTGCGTGAAGGCGTTTTCTAATATCGCCCTTCTTGACGTTTTAAGCGTCTGCTTTCCCCGCTCAGTCGCAGCACACCAACCTGATGATAAGCAGAACGGCTTCCCGGCTTTGATGACGCCTAGTGGCCGTTGACGTCAGCTGTTAACTCTCAGTAAGTGTTGGTACCCTGCATGGATGAAACGGAGAGCGTCAGCACACGTCTTGCCTGATATCTTGCTATAGGTGGTGACTACTGGTAGTTTCTGGTCTAGCAAAAGGTTCCTCTTGCGGTACATGAAAATGTTTCATTTACCCTTAATCTCCTCACTCTGTACACTGTTGCCTTCCCCAGAGGGTTAGCACGAAGTTGCAGACAACAGGCAGGAGCAGGTTTATGGAGAAAATCTACAGCTGGCTCGCTATAGGCTTCGGTTTTCCGTGTTAAACGGCTTGCTCTGTAAGAATATCTGTTTGGAAGGTTCAATCTTGGTGTGTGGTGCTGAAGCATGGACGGTTACCAGCATGCTTTTCGCTCCGCGGCTGAGTTTTTCCGAACGCCAAAATTGCGAATTTTTCAAGCATTCGGTGTAGGCCACGCACTGCGATGCGCAGCTCTGTCTCCCGTGTGGTCGTGGCTCGGATTGTATCCCGTATATCCAAGTAGAAAATTCACTGCAATGCAATGTCTGGGTCCCTAGAAGTAGACTGAGTTCTTTTGTTGTCAATAATCCCAACAGAACGTTTTCTACC
>NW_026701312.1:0-16264 GCF_030435755.1 Ochotona princeps | reverse complement strand
AGCCTTTGCATTGAGGGCTATCTGAAAACGGCTGTGGCGCTGAAGTTGCCTGTGAATGTGGAGTTGGTGGCATGTGAAACCCGCATGTGGAGCATTCGTTTGTGTGGGATGCTGACCAAGCTTCATTTCAGTCCTAGCCATACAAAGGGCACTAAGCATAGAGTGTGAAAACTGAGTTTCCTTGAGAGCTGCTTGGAAGCCTGATGGTGTGTGACGT
This sequence comes from Ochotona princeps, assembly GCF_030435755.1. Taxonomy (NCBI): domain Eukaryota; kingdom Metazoa; phylum Chordata; class Mammalia; order Lagomorpha; family Ochotonidae; genus Ochotona; species Ochotona princeps. The sequence continues at coordinate 16,047 of NW_026701312.1, read as the reverse complement.
TAGTGAGCCAAATGGAGTTGTTCTCCCACAAGAACCACTCGGCTGATCCTTCTTCAATATGCCCTTCACCAACATGCAGTGTTTCCTTGATTGAATTAGCTCTCACACCAATATTTGCATCTAGAGCCTTTGCATTGAGGGCTATCTGAAAACGGCTGTGGCGCTGAAGTTGCCTGTGAATGTGGAGTTGGTGGCATGTGAAACCCGCATGTGGAGCATTCGTTTGTGTGGGATGCTCTACCAGGTTCATTCCTACATAATGCACTCAAAGGGCACTAAGCATAGAGTGTGAAAACTGAGTTTCCTTGAGAGCTGCTTGGAAGCCTGATGTGTGTGAAGTTAGTGAGCCAAATGGAGTTGTTCTCCCACAAGAAACCACTCGGCTGATCCTTCTTCAATATGCCCTTCACCAACATGCAGTGTTTCCTTGATTGAATTAGCTCTCACACCAATATTGGCGTCTAGAGCCTTTGCATTGAGGGCTATCTGAAAATGGCTGTGGCGCTGAAGTTGCCTGTGAATGTGGAGTTGTTGGCATGTGAAACCCGCATGTGGAGCATTCGTTTGTGTGGGATGCTCTACCAGGTTCATTTCAGTCCTAGCCATACAAAGGTCACTAAGCATAGAGTGTGAAAACTGAGTTTCCTTGAGAGCTGCTTGGAAGCCTGATGGTGTGTGAAGTTAGTGAGCCAAATGGAGTTGTTCTCCCACAAGAACCACTCGGCTGATCCTTCTTCAATATGCCCTTCACAAACATGCAGTGTTTCCTTGATTGAATTAGCTCTCACACCAATATTTGCGTCTAGAGACTTTGCATTGAGGGTTATCTGAAAACGGCTGTGGCGCTGAAGTTGCCTGTGAATGTGGAGTTGGTGGCATGTGAAACCCGCATGTGGAGCATTCGTTTGTGTGGGATGCTGACCAAGCTTCATTTCAGTCCTAGCCATACAAAGGGCACTAAGCATAGAGTGTGAAAACTGAGTTTCCTTGAGAGCTGCTTGGAAGCCTGATGGTGTGTGACGTTAGTGAGCCAAATGGAGTTGTTCTCCCACAAGAACCACTCGGCTGATCCTTCTTCAATATGCCCTTCACCAACATGCAGTGTTTCCTTGATTGAATTAGCTCTCACACCAATATTTGCGTCTAGAGCCTTTGCATTGAGGGCTATCTGAAAATGGCTGTGGCGCTGAAGTTGCCTGTGAATGTGGAGTTGTTGGCATGTGAAACCCGCATGTGGAGCATTCGTTTGTGTGGGATGCTCTACCAGGTTCATTTCAGTCCTAGCCATACAAAGGTCACTAAGCATAGAGTGTGAAAACTGAGTTTCCTTGAGAGCTGCTTGGAAGCCTGATGGTGTGTGAAGTTAGTGAGCCAAATGGAGTTGTTCTCCCACAAGAACCACTCGGCTGATCCTTCTTCAATATGCCCTTCACCAACATGCAGTGTTTCCTTGATTGAATTAGCTCTCACACCAATATTTGCGTCTAGAGCCTTTGCATTGAGGGCTATCTGAAAACGGCTGTGGCACTGAAGTTGCCTGTGAATGTGGAGTTGGTGGCATGTGAAACCCGCATTTGGAACATTCGTTTGTGTGGGATGCTCTACCAGGTTCATTTCAGTCCTAGCCATACAAAGAGCACTAAGCATAGAGTGTGAAAACTGAGTTTCCTTGAGAGCTGCTTGGAAGCCTGATGGTGTGTGAAGTTAGTGAGCAAAATGGAGTTGTTCTCCCACAAGAACCACTCGGCTGATCCTTCTTCAATATGCCCTTCACCAACATGCAGTGTTTCCTTGATTGAATTAGCTCTCACACCAATATTTGCGTCTAGAGCCTTTGCATTGAGGGCTATCTGAAAACGGCTGTGGCGCTGAAGTTGCCTGTGAATGTGGAGTTCGTGGCATGTGAAACCCGCATGTGGAGCATTCGTTTGTGTGGGATGCTCTACCAGGTTCATTCCTAGATAATGCACTCAAAGGGCACTAAGCATAGAGTGTGAAAACTGAGTTTCCTTGAGAGCTGCTTGGAAGCCTGATGGTGTGTGAAGTTAGTGAGCCAAATGGAGTTGTTCTCCCACAAGAACCACTCGGCTGATCCTTCTTCAATATGCCCTTCACCAACATGCAGTGTTTCCTTGATTGAATTAGCTCTCACACCAATATTTGCGTCTAGAGCCTTTGCATTGAGGGCTATCTGAAAACAGCTGTGGCGCTGAAGTTGCCTGTGAATGTGGAGTTGGTGGCATGTGAAACCCGCATGTGGAGCATTCGTTTGTGTGGGATGCTCTACCAGGTTCATTCCTAGATAATGCACTCAAAGGGCACTAAGCATAGAGTGTGAAAACTGAGTTTCCTTGAGAGCTGCTTGAAAGCCTGATGGTGTGTGACGTTAGTGAGCCAAATGGAGTTGTTCTCCCACAAGAACCACTCGGCTGATCCTTCTTCAATATGCCCTTCACCAACATGCAGTGTTTCCTTGATTGAATTAGCTCTCACACCAATATTTGCATCTAGAGCCTTTGCATTGAGGGCTATCTGAAAACGGCTGTGGCGCTGAAGTTGCCTGTGAATGTGGAGTTGGTGGCATGTGAAACCCGCATGTGGAGCATTCGTTTGTGTGGGATGCTGACCAAGCTTCATTTCAGTCCTAGCCATACAAAGGGCACTAAGCATAGAGTGTGAAAACTGAGTTTCCTTGAGAGCTGCTTGGAAGCCTGATGGTGTGTGAAGTTAGTGAGCCAAATGGAGTTGTTCTCCCACAAGAACCACTCGGCTGATCCTTCTTCAATATGCCCTTCACAAACATGCAGTGTTTCCTTGATTGAATTAGCTCTCACACCAATATTTGCGTCTAGAGACTTTGCATTGAGGGTTATCTGAAAACGGCTGTGGCGCTGAAGTTGCCTGTGAATGTGGAGTTGGTGGCATGTGAAACCCGCATGTGGAGCATTCGTTTGTGTGGGATGCTGACCAAGCTTCATTTCAGTCCTAGCCATACAAAGGGCACTAAGCATAGAGTGTGAAAACTGAGTTTCCTTGAGAGCTGCTTGGAAGCCTGATGGTGTGTGACGTTAGTGAGCCAAATGGAGTTGTTCTCCCACAAGAACCACTCGGCTGATCCTTCTTCAATATGCCCTTCACCAACATGCAGTGTTTCCTTGATTGAATTAGCTCTCACACCAATATTGGCGTCTAGAGCCTTTGCATTGAGGGCTATCTGAAAATGGCTGTGGCGCTGAAGTTGCCTGTGAATGTGGAGTAGGTGGCATGTGAAACCCGCATGTGGAGCATTCGTTTGTGTGGGATGCTCTACCAGGTTCATTTCAGTCCTAGCCATACAAAGGTCACTAAGCATAGAGTGTGAAAACTGAGTTTCCTTGAGAGCTGCTTGGAAGCCTGATGGTGTGTGAAGTTAGTGAGCCAAATGGAGTTGTTCTCCCACAAGAACCACTCGGCTGATCCTTCTTCAATATGCCCTTCACAAACATGCAGTGTTTCCTTGATTGAATTAGCTCTCACACCAATATTTGCGTCTAGAGACTTTGCATTGAGGGTTATCTGAAAACGGCTGTGGCGCTGAAGTTGCCTGTGAATGTGGAGTTCGTGGCATGTGAAACCCGCATGTGGAGCATTCGTTTGTGTGGGATGCTCTGCCAGGTTCATTCCTAGATAATGCACTCAAAGGGCACTAAGCATAGAGTGTGAAAACTGAGTTTCCTTGAGAGCTGCTTGAAAGCCTGATGGTGTGTGACGTTAGTGAGCCAAATGGAGTTGTTCTCCCACAAGAACCACTCGGCTGATCCTTCTTCAATATGCCCTTCACCAACATGCAGTGTTTCCTTGATTGAATTAGCTCTCACACCAATATTTGCGTCTAGAGCCTTTGCATTGAGGGCTATCTGAAAACGGCTGTGGCGCTGAAGTTGCCTGTGAATGTGGAGTTGGTGGCATGTGAAACCCGCATGTGGAGCATTCGTTTGTGTGGGATGCTGACCAAGCTTCATTTCAGTCCTAGCCATACAAAGGGCACTAAGCATAGAGTGTGAAAACTGAGTTTCCTTGAGAGCTGCTTGGAAGCCTGATGGTGTGTGAAGTTAGTGAGCCAAATGGAGTTGTTCTCCCACAAGAACCACTCGGCTGATCCTTCTTCAATATGCCCTTCACCAACATGCAGTGTTTCCTTGATTGAATTAGCTCTCACACCAATATTTGCGTCTAGAGCCTTTGCATTGAGGGCTATCTGAAAACAGCTGTGGCGCTGAAGTTGCCTGTGAATGTGGAGTTGGTGGCATGTGAAACCCGCATGTGGAGCATTCGTTTGTGTGGGATGCTCTACCAGGTTCATTCCTAGATAATGCACTCAAAGGGCACTAAGCATAGAGTGTGAAAACTGAGTTTCCTTGAGAGCTGCTTGGAAGCCTGATGGTGTGTGACGTTAGTGAGCCAAATGGAGTTGTTCTCCCACAAGAACCACTCGGCTGATCCTTCTTCAATATGCCCTTCACCAACATGCAGTGTTTCCTTGATTGAATTAGCTCTCACACCAATATTTGCATCTAGAGCCTTTGCATTGAGGGCTATCTGAAAACGGCTGTGGCGCTGAAGTTGCCTGTGAATGTGGAGTTGGTGGCATGTGAAACCCGCATGTGGAGCATTCGTTTGTGTGGGATGCTGACCAAGCTTCATTTCAGTCCTAGCCATACAAAGGGCACTAAGCATAGAGTGTGAAAACTGAGTTTCCTTGAGAGCTGCTTGGAAGCCTGATGGTGTGTGACGTTAGTGAGCCAAATGGAGTTGTTCTCCCACAAGAACCACTCGGCTGATCCTTCTTCAATATGCCCTTCACCAACATGCAGTGTTTCCTTGATTGAATTAGCTCTCACACCAATATTTGCATCTAGAGCCTTTGCATTGAGGGCTATCTGAAAACGGCTGTGGCGCTGAAGTTGCCTGTGAATGTGGAGTTGGTGGCATGTGAAACCCGCATGTGGAGCATTCGTTTGTGTGGGATGCTCTACCGGGTTCATTCCTACATAATGCACTCAAAGGGCACTAAGCATAGAGTGTGAAAACTGAGTTTCCTTGAGAGCTGCTTGGAAGCCTGATGGTGTGTGAAGTTAGTGAGCCAAATGGAGTTGTTCTCCCACAAGAACCACTCGGCTGATCCTTCTTCAATATGCCCTTCACCAACATGCAGTGTTTCCTTGATTGAATTAGCTCTCACACCAATATTGGCGTCTAGAGCCTTTGCATTGAGGGCTATCTGAAAATGGCTGTGGCGCTGAAGTTGCCTGTGAATGTGGAGTTGTTGGCATGTGAAACCCGCATGTGGAGCATTCGTTTGTGTGGGATGCTCTACCAGGTTCATTTCAGTCCTAGCCATACAAAGGTCACTAAACATAGAGTGTGAAAACTGAGTTTCCTTGAGAGCTGCTTGGAAGCCTGATGGTGTGTGAAGTTAGTGAGCCAAATGGAGTTGTTCTCCCACAAGAACCACTCGGCTGATCCTTCTTCAATATGCCCTTCACAAACATGCAGTGTTTCCTTGATTGAATTAGCTCTCACACCAATATTTGCGTCTAGAGACTTTGCATTGAGGGTTATCTGAAAACGGCTGTGGCGCTGAAGTTGCCTGTGAATGTGGAGTTGGTGGCATGTGAAACCCGCATGTGGAGCATTCGTTTGTGTGGGATGCTGACCAAGCTTCATTTCAGTCCTAGCCATACAAAGGGCACTAAGCATAGAGTGTGAAAACTGAGTTTCCTTGAGAGCTGCTTGGAAGCCTGATGGTGTGTGACGTTAGTGAGCCAAATGGAGTTGTTCTCCCACAAGAACCACTCGGCTGATCCTTCTTCAATATGCCCTTCACCAACATGCAGTGTTTCCTTGATTGAATTAGCTCTCACACCAATATTTGCGTCTAGAGCCTTTGCATTGAGGGCTATCTGAAAATGGCTGTGGCGCTGAAGTTGCCTGTGAATGTGGAGTTGTTGGCATGTGAAACCCGCATGTGGAGCATTCGTTTGTGTGGGATGCTCTACCAGGTTCATTTCAGTCCTAGCCATACAAAGGTCACTAAGCATAGAGTGTGAAAACTGAGTTTCCTTGAGAGCTGCTTGGAAGCCTGATGGTGTGTGAAGTTAGTGAGCCAAATGGAGTTGTTCTCCCACAAGAACCACTCGGCTGATCCTTCTTCAATATGCCCTTCACCAACATGCAGTGTTTCCTTGATTGAATTAGCTCTCACACCAATATTTGCGTCTAGAGCCTTTGCATTGAGGGCTATCTGAAAACGGCTGTGGCACTGAAGTTGCCTGTGAATGTGGAGTTGGTGGCATGTGAAACCCGCATTTGGAACATTCGTTTGTGTGGGATGCTCTACCAGGTTCATTTCAGTCCTAGCCATACAAAGAGCACTAAGCATAGAGTGTGAAAACTGAGTTTCCTTGAGAGCTGCTTGGAAGCCTGATGGTGTGTGAAGTTAGTGAGCAAAATGGAGTTGTTCTCCCACAAGAACCACTCGGCTGATCCTTCTTCAATATGCCCTTCACCAACATGCAGTGTTTCCTTGATTGAATTAGCTCTCACACCAATATTTGCGTCTAGAGCCTTTGCATTGAGGGCTATCTGAAAACGGCTGTGGCGCTGAAGTTGCCTGTGAATGTGGAGTTCGTGGCATGTGAAACCCGCATGTGGAGCATTCGTTTGTGTGGGATGCTCTACCAGGTTCATTCCTAGATAATGCACTCAAAGGGCACTAAGCATAGAGTGTGAAAACTGAGTTTCCTTGAGAGCTGCTTGGAAGCCTGATGGTGTGTGAAGTTAGTGAGCCAAATGGAGTTGTTCTCCCACAAGAACCACTCGGCTGATCCTTCTTCAATATGCCCTTCACCAACATGCAGTGTTTCCTTGATTGAATTAGCTCTCACACCAATATTTGCGTCTAGAGCCTTTGCATTGAGGGCTATCTGAAAACAGCTGTGGCGCTGAAGTTGCCTGTGAATGTGGAGTTGGTGGCATGTGAAACCCGCATGTGGAGCATTCGTTTGTGTGGGATGCTCTACCAGGTTCATTCCTAGATAATGCACTCAAAGGGCACTAAGCATAGAGTGTGAAAACTGAGTTTCCTTGAGAGCTGCTTGAAAGCCTGATGGTGTGTGACGTTAGTGAGCCAAATGGAGTTGTTCTCCCACAAGAACCACTCGGCTGATCCTTCTTCAATATGCCCTTCACCAACATGCAGTGTTTCCTTGATTGAATTAGCTCTCACACCAATATTTGCATCTAGAGCCTTTGCATTGAGGGCTATCTGAAAACGGCTGTGGCGCTGAAGTTGCCTGTGAATGTGGAGTTGGTGGCATGTGAAACCCGCATGTGGAGCATTCGTTTGTGTGGGATGCTGACCAAGCTTCATTTCAGTCCTAGCCATACAAAGGGCACTAAGCATAGAGTGTGAAAACTGAGTTTCCTTGAGAGCTGCTTGGAAGCCTGATGGTGTGTGAAGTTAGTGAGCCAAATGGAGTTGTTCTCCCACAAGAACCACTCGGCTGATCCTTCTTCAATATGCCCTTCACAAACATGCAGTGTTTCCTTGATTGAATTAGCTCTCACACCAATATTTGCGTCTAGAGACTTTGCATTGAGGGTTATCTGAAAACGGCTGTGGCGCTGAAGTTGCCTGTGAATGTGGAGTTGGTGGCATGTGAAACCCGCATGTGGAGCATTCGTTTGTGTGGGATGCTGACCAAGCTTCATTTCAGTCCTAGCCATACAAAGGGCACTAAGCATAGAGTGTGAAAACTGAGTTTCCTTGAGAGCTGCTTGGAAGCCTGATGGTGTGTGACGTTAGTGAGCCAAATGGAGTTGTTCTCCCACAAGAACCACTCGGCTGATCCTTCTTCAATATGCCCTTCACCAACATGCAGTGTTTCCTTGATTGAATTAGCTCTCACACCAATATTGGCGTCTAGAGCCTTTGCATTGAGGGCTATCTGAAAATGGCTGTGGCGCTGAAGTTGCCTGTGAATGTGGAGTAGGTGGCATGTGAAACCCGCATGTGGAGCATTCGTTTGTGTGGGATGCTCTACCAGGTTCATTTCAGTCCTAGCCATACAAAGGTCACTAAGCATAGAGTGTGAAAACTGAGTTTCCTTGAGAGCTGCTTGGAAGCCTGATGGTGTGTGAAGTTAGTGAGCCAAATGGAGTTGTTCTCCCACAAGAACCACTCGGCTGATCCTTCTTCAATATGCCCTTCACAAACATGCAGTGTTTCCTTGATTGAATTAGCTCTCACACCAATATTTGCGTCTAGAGACTTTGCATTGAGGGTTATCTGAAAACGGCTGTGGCGCTGAAGTTGCCTGTGAATGTGGAGTTCGTGGCATGTGAAACCCGCATGTGGAGCATTCGTTTGTGTGGGATGCTCTACCAGGTTCATTCCTAGATAATGCACTCAAAGGGCACTAAGCATAGAGTGTGAAAACTGAGTTTCCTTGAGAGCTGCTTGAAAGCCTGATGGTGTGTGACGTTAGTGAGCCAAATGGAGTTGTTCTCCCACAAGAACCACTCGGCTGATCCTTCTTCAATATGCCCTTCACCAACATGCAGTGTTTCCTTGATTGAATTAGCTCTCACACCAATATTTGCGTCTAGAGCCTTTGCATTGAGGGCTATCTGAAAACGGCTGTGGCGCTGAAGTTGCCTGTGAATGTGGAGTTGGTGGCATGTGAAACCCGCATGTGGAGCATTCGTTTGTGTGGGATGCTGACCAAGCTTCATTTCAGTCCTAGCCATACAAAGGGCACTAAGCATAGAGTGTGAAAACTGAGTTTCCTTGAGAGCTGCTTGGAAGCCTGATGGTGTGTGACGTTAGTGAGCCAAATGGAGTTTTTCTCCCACAAGAACCACTCGGCTGATCCTTCTTCAATATGCCCTTCACCAACATGCAGTGTTTCCTTGATTGAATTAGCTCTCACACCAATATTTGCATCTAGAGCCTTTGCATTGAGGGCTATCTGAAAACGGCTGTGGCGCTGAAGTTGCCTGTGAATGTGGAGTTGGTGGCATGTGAAACCCGCATGTGGAGCATTCGTTTGTGTGGGATGCTCTACCAGGTTCATTCCTACATAATGCACTCAAAGGGCACTAAGCATAGAGTGTGAAAACTGAGTTTCCTTGAGAGCTGCTTGGAAGCCTGATGGTGTGTGAAGTTAGTGAGCCAAATGGAGTTGTTCTCCCACAAGAACCACTCGGCTGATCCTTCTTCAATATGCCCTTCACCAACATGCAGTGTTTCCTTGATTGAATTAGCTCTCACACCAATATTTGCGTCTAGAGCCTTTGCATTGAGGGCTATCTGAAAATGGCTGTGGCGCTGAAGTTGCCTGTGAATGTGGAGTTGGTGGCATGTGAAACCCGCATGTGGAGCATTCGTTTGTGTGGGATGCTCTACCAGGTTCATTTTAGTCCTAGCCATACAAAGGTCACTAAGCATAGAGTGTGAAAACTGAGTTTCCTTGAGAGCTGCTTGGAAGCCTGATGGTGTGTGAAGTTAGTGAGCCAAATGGAGTTGTTCTCCCACAAGAACCACTCGGCTGATCCTTCTTCAATATGCCCTTCACCAACATGCAGTGTTTCCTTGATTGAATTAGCTCTCACACCAATATTTGCGCCTAGAGCCTTTGCATTGAGGGCTATCTGAAAACGGCTGTGGCACTGAAGTTGCCTGTGAATGTGGAGTTGGTGCATGTGAAACCCGCATGTGGAGCATTCGTTTGTGTGGGATGCTCTACCAGGTTCATTTCAGTCCTAGCCATACAAAGAGCACTAAGCATAGAGTGTGAAAACTGAGTTTCCTTGAGAGCTGCTTGGAAGCCTGATGGTGTGTGAAGTTAGTGAGCAAAATGGAGTTGTTCTCCCACAAGAACCACTCGGCTGATTCTTCTTCAATATGCCCTTCACCAACATGCAGTGTTTCCTTGATTGAATTAGCTCTCACACCAATATTTGCGTCTAGAGCCTTTGCATTGAGGGCTATCTGAAAACGGCAGTGGCGCTGAAGTTGCCTGTGAATGTGGAGTTGGTGGCATGTGAAACCCGCATGTGGAGCATTCGTTTGTGTGGTATGCTCTACCAGGTTCATTCCTAGATAATGCACTCAAAGGGCACTAAGCATAGAGTGTGAAAACTGAGTTTCCTTGAGAGCTGCTTGGAAGCCTGATGGTGTGTGAAGTTAGTGAGCCAAATGGAGTTGTTCTCCCACAAGAACCACTCGGCTGATCCTTCTTCAATATGCCCTTCAGAAACATGCAGTGTTTCCTTGATTGAATTAGCTCTCACACCAATATTTGCGTCTAGAGACTTTGCATTGAGGGTTATCTGAAAACGGCTGTGGCGCTGAAGTTGCCTGTGAATGTGGAGTTGGTGGCATGTGAAACCCGCATGTGGAGCATTCGTTTGTGTGGGATGCTCTACCAGGTTCATTCCTAGATAATGCACTCAAAGGGCACTAAGCATAGAGTGTGAAAACTGAGTTTCCTTGAGAGCTGCTTGGAAGCCTGATGGTGTGTGACGTTAGTGAGCCAAATGGAGTTGTTCTCCCACAAGAACCACTCGGCTGATCCTTCTTCAATATGCCCTTCACCAACATGCAGTGTTTCCTTGATTGAATTAGCTCTCACACCAATATTTGCATCTAGAGCCTTTGCATTGAGGGCTATCTGAAAACGGCTGTGGCGCTGAAGTTGCCTGTGAATGTGGAGTTGGTGGCATGTGAAACCCGCATGTGGAACATTCGTTTGTGTGGGATGCTCTACCGGGTTCATTCCTACATAATGCACTCAAAGGGCACTAAGCATAGAGTGTGAAAACTGAGTTTCCTTGAGAGCTGCTTGGAAGCCTGATGGTGTGTGAAGTTAGTGAGCCAAATGGAGTTGTTCTCCCACAAGAACCATTCGGCTGATCCTTCTTCAATATGCCCTTCACCAACATGCAGTGTTTCCTTGATTGAATTAGCTCTCACACCAATATTTGCGTCTAGAGCCTTTGCATTGAGGGCTATCTGAAAACGGCTGTGGCGCTGAAGTTGCCTGTGAATGTGGAGTTGGTGGCATGTGAAACCCGCATGTGGAGCATTCGTTTGTGTGGGATGCTGACCAAGCTTCATTTCAGTCCTAGCCATACAAAGGGCACTAAGCATAGAGTGTGAAAACTGAGTTTCCTTGAGAGCTGCTTGGAAGCCTGATGGTGTGTGACGTTAGTGAGCCAAATGGAGTTGTTCTCCCACAAGAACCACTCGGCTGATCCTTCTTCAATATGCCCTTCACCAACATGCAGTGTTTCCTTGATTGAATTAGCTCTCACACCAATATTTGCATCTAGAGCCTTTGCATTGAGGGCTATCTGAAAACGGCTGTGGCGCTGAAGTTGCCTGTGAATGTGGAGTTGGTGGCATGTGAAACCCGCATGTGGAACATTTGTTTGTGTGGGATGCTCTACCGGGTTCTTTCCTACATAATGCACTCAAAGGGCACTAAGCATAGAGTGTGAAAACTGAGTTTCCTTGAGAGCTGCTTGGAAGCCTGATGGTGTGTGAAGTTAGTGAGCCAAATGGAGTTGTTCTCCCACAAGAACCACTCGGCTGATCCTTCTTCAATATGCCCTTCACCAACATGCAGTGTTTCCTTGATTGAATTAGCTCTCACACCAATATTTGCGTCTAGAGCCTTTGCATTGAGGGCTATCTGAAAACGGCTGTGGCGCTGAAGTTGCCTGTGAATGTGGAGTTGGTGGCATGTGAAACCCGCATGTGGAGCATTCGTTGGTGTGGGATGCTGACCAAGCTTCATTTCAGTCCTAGCCATACAAAGGGCACTAAGCATAGAGTGTGAAAACTGAGTTTCCTTGAGAGCTGCTTGGAAGCCTGATGGTGTGTGACGTTAGTGAGCCAAATGGAGTTGTTCTCCCACAAGAACCACTCGGCTGATCCTTCTTCAATATGCCCTTCACCAACATGCAGTGTTTCCTTGATTGAATTAGCTCTCACACCAATATTTGCATCTAGAGCCTTTGCATTGAGGGCTATCTGAAAACGGCTGTGGCGCTGAAGTTGCCTGTGAATGTGGAGTTGGTGGCATGTGAAACCCGCATGTGGAACATTCGTTTGTGTGGGATGCTCTACCGGGTTCATTCCTACATAATGCACTCAAAGGGCACTAAGCATAGAGTGTGAAAACTGAGTTTCCTTGAGAGCTGCTTGGAAGCCTGATGGTGTGTGAAGTTAGTGAGCCAAATGGAGTTGTTCTCCCACAAGAACCACTCGGCTGATCCTTCTTCAATATGCCCTTCACCAACATGCAGTGTTTCCTTGATTGAATTAGCTCTCACACCAATATTTGCGTCTAGAGCCTTTGCATTGAGGGCTATCTGAAAATGGCTGTGGCGCTGAAGTTGCCTGTGAATGTGGAGTTGGTGGCATGTGAAACCCGCATGTGGAGCATTCGTTTGTGTGGGATGCTCTACCAGGTTCATTTTAGTCCTAGCCATACAAAGGTCACTAAGCATAGAGTGTGAAAACTGAGTTTCCTTGAGAGCTGCTTGGAAGCCTGATGGTGTGTGAAGTTAGTGAGCCAAATGGAGTTGTTCTCCCACAAGAACCACTCGGCTGATCCTTCTTCAATATGCCCTTCACCAACATGCAGTGTTTCCTTGATTGAATTAGCTCTCACACCAATATTTGCGCCTAGAGCCTTTGCATTGAGGGCTATCTGAAAACGGCTGTGGCACTGAAGTTGCCTGTGAATGTGGAGTTGGTGCATGTGAAACCCGCATGTGGAGCATTCGTTTGTGTGGGATGCTCTACCAGGTTCATTTCAGTCCTAGCCATACAAAGAGCACTAAGCATAGAGTGTGAAAACTGAGTTTCCTTGAGAGCTGCTTGGAAGCCTGATGGTGTGTGAAGTTAGTGAGCAAAATGGAGTTGTTCTCCCACAAGAACCACTCGGCTGATTCTTCTTCAATATGCCCTTCACCAACATGCAGTGTTTCCTTGATTGAATTAGCTCTCACACCAATATTTGCGTCTAGAGCCTTTGCATTGAGGGCTATCTGAAAACGGCAGTGGCGCTGAAGTTGCCTGTGAATGTGGAGTTGGTGGCATGTGAAACCCGCATGTGGAGCATTCGTTTGTGTGGTATGCTCTACCAGGTTCATTCCTAGATAATGCACTCAAAGGGCACTAAGCATAGAGTGTGAAAACTGAGTTTCCTTGAGAGCTGCTTGGAAGCCTGATGGTGTGTGAAGTTAGTGAGCCAAATGGAGTTGTTCTCCCACAAGAACCACTCGGCTGATCCTTCTTCAATATGCCCTTCACCAACATGCAGTGTTTCCTTGATTGAATTAGCTCTCACACCAATATTTGCGTCTAGAGCCTTTGCATTGAGGGCTATCTGAAAACGGCTGTGGCGCTGAAGTTGCCTGTGAATGTGGAGTTGGTGGCATGTGAAACCCGCATGTGGAGCATTCGTTTGTGTGGGATGCTCTACCAGGTTCATTCCTAGATAATGCACTCAAAGGGCACTAAGCATAGAGTGTGAAAACTGAGTTTCCTTGAGAGCTGCTTGGAAGCCTGATGGTGTGTGAAGTTAGTGAGCCAAATGGAGTTGTTCTCCCACAAGAACCACTCGGCTGATCCTTCTTCAATATGCCCTTCAGAAACATGCAGTGTTTCCTTGATTGAATTAGCTCTCACACCAATATTTGCGTCTAGAGACTTTGCATTGAGGGTTATCTGAAAACGGCTGTGGCGCTGAAGTTGCCTGTGAATGTGGAGTTGGTGGCATGTGAAACCCGCATGTGGAGCATTCGTTTGTGTGGGATGCTCTACCAGGTTCATTCCTAGATAATGCACTCAAAGGGCACTAAGCATAGAGTGTGAAAACTGAGTTTCCTTGAGAGCTGCTTGGAAGCCTGATGGTGTGTGACGTTAGTGAGCCAAATGGAGTTGTTCTCCCACAAGAACCACTCGGCTGATCCTTCTTCAATATGCCCTTCACCAACATGCAGTGTTTCCTTGACTGAATTAGCTCTCACACCAATATTTGCATCTAGAGCCTTTGCATTGAGGGCTATCTGAAAACGGCTGTGGCGATGAAGTTGCCTGTGAATGTGGAGTTGGTGGCATGTGAAACCCGCATGTGGAACATTTGTTTGTGTGGGATGCTCTACCGGGTTCATTCCTACATAATGCACTCAAAGGGCACTAAGCATAGAGTGTGAAAACTGAGTTTCCTTGAGAGCTGCTTGGAAGCCTGATGGTGTGTGAAGTTAGTGAGCCAAATGGAGTTGTTCTCCCACAAGAACCACTCGGCTGATCCTTCTTCAATATGCCCTTCACCAACATGCAGTGTTTCCTTGATTGAATTAGCTCTCACACCAATATTTGCGTCTAGAGCCTTTGCATTGAGGGCTATCTGAAAACGGCTGTGGCGCTGAAGTTGCCTGTGAATGTGGAGTTGGTGGCATGTGAAACCCGCATGTGGAGCATTCGTTTGTGTGGGATGCTGACCAAGCTTCATTTCAGTCCTAGCCATACAAAGGGCACTAAGCATAGAGTGTGAAAACTGAGTTTCCTTGAGAGCTGCTTGGAAGCCTGATGGTGTGTGACGTTAGTGAGCCAAATGGAGTTGTTCTCCCACAAGAACCACTCGGCTGATCCTTCTTCAATATGCCCTTCACCAACATGCAGTGTTTCCTTGATTGAATTAGCTCTCACACCAATATTTGCATCTAGAGCCTTTGCATTGAGGGCTATCTGAAAACGGCTGTGGCGCTGAAGTTGCCTGTGAATGTGGAGTTGGTGGCATGTGAAACCCGCATGTGGAACATTCGTTTGTGTGGGATGCTCTACCGGGTTCATTCCTACATAATGCACTCAAAGGGCACTAAGCATAGAGTGTGAAAACTGAGTTTCCTTGAGAGCTGCTTGGAAGCCTGATGGTGTGTGAAGTTAGTGAGCCAAATGGAGTTGTTCTCCCACAAGAACCACTCGGCTGATTCTTCTTCAATATGCCCTTCACCAACATGCAGTGTTTCCTTGATTGAATTAGCTCTCACACCAATATTTGCGTCTAGAGCCTTTGCATTGAGGGCTATCTGAAAATGGCTGTGGCGCTGAAGTTGCCTGTGAATGTGGAGTTGTTGGCATGTGAAACCCGCATGTGGAGCATTCGTTTGTGTGGGATGCTCTACCAGGTTCATTTCAGTCCTAGCCATACAAAGGTCACTAAGCATAGAGTGTGAAAACTGAGTTTCCTTGAGAGCTGCTTGGAAGCCTGATGGTGTGTGAAGTTAGTGAGCCAAATGGAGTTGTTCTCCCACAAGAACCACTCGGCTGATCCTTCTTCAATATGCCCTTCACCAACATGCAGTGTTTCCTTGATTGAATTAGCTCTCACACCAATATTTGCGTCTAGAGCCTTTGCATTGAGGGCTATCTGAAAACGGCTGTGGCGCTGAAGTTGCCTGTGAATGTGGAGTTGGTGGCATGTGAAACCCGCATTTGGAACATTCGTTTGTGTGGGATGCTCTACCAGGTTCATTTCAGTCCTAGCCATACAAAGAGCACTAAGCATAGAGTGTGAAAACTGAGTTTCCTTGAGAGCTGCTTGGAAGCCTGATGGTGTGTGAAGTTAGTGAGCCAAATGGAGTTGTTCTCCCACAAGAACCACTCGGCTGATCCTTCTTCAATATGCCCTTCACAAACATGCAGTGTTTCCTTGATTGAATTAGCTCTCACACCAATATTTGCGTCTAGAGCCTTTGCATTGAGGGCTATCTGAAAACGGCTGTGGCGCTGAAGTTGCCTGTGAATGTGGAGTTGGTGGCATGTGAAACCCGCATGTGGAGCATTCGTTTGTGTGGGATGCTCTACCAGGTTCATTCCTAGATAATGCACTCAAAGGGCACTAAGCATAGAGTGTGAAAACTGAGTTTCCTTGAGAGCTGCTTGGAAGCCTGATGGTGTGTGAAGTTAGTGAGCCAAATGGAGTTGTT